>NC_064646.1:312308894-312608894 GCF_023864345.2 Schistocerca serialis cubense | reverse complement strand
CATAATCACAGTCTGTGTAACAAACTGGTATTGCTTTATAAGACAGGAACAAAATAAAATATCGCTTAGAGTAGACCTACAGTATTTTGCAGAAGATTCATTACACAGCCAGTGAGGCAAATTTTGTATTTATGAAAGATCATTTCTGTTTTCTCTACTTATTGTAAAATATTAGACAGAACATATGTAATTCTACCCAGTTTTAGATCTGAAGATGATCCTGAGTGCTCGAAACATGTCATACAATTACAAATGTGCAACTAGGACTTAATAATTAATGAGAATTATCTTAAATAACAATACAGCTGTTCGTTATAAAGAGGTGATTATATCGACTATAGTGATACACGTAATGCTTTTGCGCTTACGAAACGTAGTACTTGCGACGAAATGTGCTCTTCTCTCGAGCTTCTGTATTCTATAAATTGTTTGTGGTACCAGCCTTAGACTGACGAGTAACACTCAAGTGTCAGCCGGACAAAAATTTGTAAGAATAGTTCTTACGCATATCGTTTTGGCAGCCACATTTTCCACGATTACTTTTGTGTCATAGCAATGTAAATCACTCGTATGCATACTTAGCAAGCGGAAAGACTACATTCAGTCATTATAATAAGGCCGTGGACCTACTCCTTGACAAAACTGTATAATCAACACAATAGTCTTTCGACCTATCTGTGCGCAACACGATACATTTGTTTATGTTGAAAGAAACTGCCGATCGCTAACTCATGCGTTGATCCTATGCAGGCCTTCGTGTCGTTCACTACACATTCACGAACAATGTCAGTACCATGTTTGAAAACTGTTTTCCTCTAAAAGTTACTCTAATTAAACATAAGTCTATAATAAAACCATGGATCACACAAGGAATAAAGATTTCCTGTAAGACAAAAAGGAAAATGTATCTGTCGACCAAGAATAGCTCCAATGCTGATGATTTAGCTAAATACAAGGGATACTGTAAAATATTATAAAAAGTAATTCAGACATCTAAACAAATGCACTACGAGAAGAAGATAGCAATGTCAGGGAACAAAATAAAAACAATGTGGGATATAGTGAAAGATGAGACTGGTAGAACCAGAAAGGAGCAGGAGCAAATAGCACTAAGGGTAGATGACACATTAGTAGCCGATGGGCATAGTGTGGCAAATCTATTTAACAAGTACTTAATATCCTTTACTGATAGAATGGGATTGTCAGGATCAGTAAATAATGCCCTTGAATATCTGAAACTAGCTTTTACAAATAGCTTCAGTTACATGAATATGTCACTCACTTCATCAAAAGAAATAACTTCCATAATAAAATCTTTAAAAAAGCATTCTAGTTGTGGTGTCACCGCCAGACACCACACTTGCTAGGTGGAAGCTTTAAATCGGCCGCGGTCCATTAGTACAAGTCGGACCCGGGTGTCGCCACTGTGTGATCACAGACTGAGCGCCACCACAAGGCAGGTCTCGAGATACGGACTAGCACTCGCCCCAGTTGTACGGACGACGTTGGTAGCGACCACACTGACGAAACCTCGCTCATTTGCAGAGCAGATAGTTAGAATAGCCTTCAGCTAAGTCAATGGTTATGACCTAGCAAGGCGCCATTAGTAACATTGCATGTATCTAAAGAGTCTGACTTGTATCGCCACAATCTCCAGATGTACCAAAAGGATGGATTAAAATTAAGTATTCCAGAAACTACGTACTTTTCTTTATAGCATTCATTACGTATCCTGTTTCAGACCTCACGCACCCTGCTTTGGCTTAGCGCGTGCCTTTCGGCTTCCTCTCATTGTGTCTAGGCTGTCTTATCTAGACACAACACTAGTGGTTACGATGAAATATCAACAAAGTTAATTCAGGCATGTTCTTGTGAGTTTAGTACAATTCTAAGTTACTTGTGTAACAGTCAATTATAGCTTGGACATTTCCCGACTAGCTAAAATATGCAGACGTTAAGCCTCTATTCAAGAAAGGGGATAAAGAGACACCATCATATTACAGGCCGATTTCCCTTTTGCCAGCATTCTCAAAAATTTTAGGAAAAGTAATGTACCATCTGACCAGAAATAGCATATCAAGAACACAGTTTGGATTTCTGAAGGGTTCTGATATCGAAAAAGCTGTTTACACCTACAGTGAAAATGTACTCAATTCATTAAGTAACAAGTTAAAAGCAGCAGGTATTTTCTGTGATTTGTCAAAGGCATTCGATTGTGTAAACCACAACATCCTTCTAAGTAAATAACAATTCTATGGTGTCACGGGCACTGCTGCAAAATGGTTCAAGTCATACCTCGCTAACAGGAAACAAAGGGTGTCAGTGCAAGGGACTAGTGAATTAAGTCATCAGTCATCATCAGAATGGGAAGAAATTACATGTGGGGTCCCACAGGGATCCATCTTAGGGCCATTGCTTTTTCTTGTTTACATTAATGATCTCTCATCAGTTATACTGCCAGAAGCAGAGTTCGTTTTGTTTGAAGATGACACAAGTATTGCAATAAATAGTATGTCGAGTGTAGTTCTAGATAGATCTGCTAATGATATTTTCATGGATATTAATAAATGGTTTAAAGCCAACTCACTGACATTAAATTTTGAAAAGACTCACTATATGCAATTTAGAACCTGTAAGAGGTTTCCACCCAGCATATGCATAAAGTATGAAGAAGAGCAGATAGAAGAGGTTGACAGTCTTACATTCCTGGGATTACAACTTGATAATAAATTTAGTTGGAGGAGCACACCACAGGACTGCAGAAATGCAGTAACAAATCTGTATTTGCAGTTAGAGTGTTAGCAGACGTAGGTGACATAAAAATGAAAAAGCTTGCATACTTTGCCTACTTTCATTCCATAATGTCATATGGTATAATATTTGACTCTTCAAGTCAAACAAAAGTTTTCAGAGTTCAAAAGCGTGTAATACGTATTATTTGTAGAGTAAATTCACGGACGTCCTGTAGAAACCCCTTCAAAGAACTGGGTATACTAACTACTGCCTCTCAGTATATTTACTCTGTAATGAAATTTGTCCTAAATAATATATCTCTTTTTCCAACAAACAGCTCAGTTCATACATACAATACCAGGAACAAAAATGATCTGCACAAGGACTTAAAAGCACTTACTTTAGTTCAAAAAGGGGTCCACTACTCAGGAACACTCATCTTCAATAATTTGCCAGCAAACAAAAAAAATTTAGTTACAAGTAAAGATCAGTTTAAAAGGAGCCTGAAAGACTTACTAGTGGCCAACTCCTTCTACTCCATTGACGAATTTTTTAATAGAAACAAATGATGTATTCTATTTATACATACTGTTAGTATTGTTATTTCAGCTTTAAAAAAAAGTGACATGTTCCACATCCACGAGGATCTCCTCAACACGGATCTATGGAACGAGAAACTAATCTAATGTAATCTAAACTACACATGTCTGGTGTGGAGACTTTTCTGTGAAAACAGCATCATTTATGAACAGCCCTATGGAGATTCCGACGTTATCCATTAGGTCATTTATGAATATAATGAGAGTAATGGCCCTATAACACTCCATTAAGGCACGCCCTAAGCTACGTTTGCGCTTCTCATGTAGGAAGCTCATGAGCTAGCTCTTGTTAGGATTCTATACTCGACACCGCGTTGTCTCCAGTGCCCTGGAGCTTTGTAGACAACACGGTGTCCAGTGTAGACTCATGCTGAAATACAGCCCACGCGTGCTAGTGACAACTACCTCACAGTAAATGCGTCAAGGATATCAAATACTCTTGATGGTGGGGCTTGAGAGTGGCGCTACTGTGCCGCCGAAACTAGTCGTGTGACAGAATAAAGACGCTCTCAAGACACAGCTATGGTCGTACCTTTTCTCATATAATATTAAAACTTCGTCTATTTACTATTAATACTGTCAGTCTCAGAGACGAATTTTTGAAGTTTCCGGCTCCGGTAATCTGAAATCTGTTTCTAGTCGCATGTACTAATTAAATGAACCTTCCTACCTTCCCTCGCATTCATATTCTCAGTAGTGCTACAACGTAATTGTGATGCTGGATGATCTGCTGTACGTTAACAGAAACTAAATGGACCTCCATCTTTCTAGCCAGGATATCTAAGATGTTACCGTAACGAGTCTGATCTCTGATTAACTCTTCAAGTTCCTTTTCGGATAAGCCATTGAGAGCAGTTTTATAATGCTCCTTGTCGCTAATTCCAGCCCTAATCACTAGATTTCTATAGCTAAAGATTTTATCTTGATATTTTAATCATTTGTTTGTTCTTTCACATTTATTTTGTAGAGAAGTCACTAAAAGCATGGTGGATGAATAATTAAAAGATCCCCATTTCAGCTGAACAACGTAACAGGATAACTGTAAGGATCTGTATAAAGTCTAGCGTCTCTGAACACGCACGCATTGTGACAAAAGCTGTAATAACATTTAACCTAGTTAGAATTCGCGGATTAATTGCAAATGAGTTGAATTTTTACAATGCATGTATATAGTATTGTTCATGCAGTTTTAAAATACCACCTGCCTAGTTCATCTGAAGAGGTTGACCGTCGAACACTGTAATGGAACACAGAATCGGGGTGCATTGTATAAAACTGCCGAATTGTTTGCTGTAAGTGTTTTCGTACTGAGCTTAAAAATTAACAACTTGATTAATGCCGAAATACTTTTCTATTACTCACAGTTACTTGCAGTGCTTTTTCGATTGAAGAGTAATACCGATCACTCCCTTGAAAGAAGCAGCTTTAATAATGATGAAAAACGTGACTCTGATACATAGAAATATCAAAGCGTGTATTTTTTTCAGAAATAGGCTCGACTTTGATTTCGTATGGTTGTTACAGCTACAAAAATGTTATCTTTGTAAATCCTCCGCTATAAAATTCAGAGGGAAACTTTACAAGAGACTTCAAACGATTGCTCGGAATAATACATTGCCTTTAAAGCAGATTACTTCGATAAAAGTCGCCGTCGGTGTTGACAATGATTGTCTCAAACTAGTTCAAGAATGAGATTTAAGCGCCTCACTGAAACGCTGAATAAATCAGTGTGCTGAGTGGCGGAGTCTGTGTTGGTAATTTCCTTTAAATAACGCAGACAGCGGCCTGGTTAACACTGAGGTCTATGGAAGAAATACCCGAATCACTCAGTCCAGAAAAGCATTACCTCAGCTATCAGAATGTGTAACTATTATATCACAGTAGAATAAGTTTCATTTGGGAAACAAAATTTTAACTGAGTTCTATGATTTATTTGTCAACGTCCCACTGAAGCTGCGTTGCAGACTCTTGCAGAAAATTTCTCAACCATAATAATTATTAAAAATGCAGTTGTAATTCGGTTCTTCAGTGCTGAATCCTATTGTTGCTACTATTAATAATTTGTAGCATAATTATCCTTACCGAGGAAATCGTTGGATAAGTAATTTTTCTAGAATTCTTGATACATTTCACAGCAGGAGAGCACATTTCACTTTCACAAGAGGTTTCGAATAAACGTCTCTAACACAAAGGCAACCACATTCATCAGGACAATATGCAACGAAACTTTGTTAAAATTGATCATTATTCTCACACGTTCTATTGCAGATTTCTTACAAGCACCTGCACATATCTAACGATGTAAGTGTGGCTGAAAAGATGTTACACTAAGATGACTTAAGTGGCTCGAGTGATAGTTGAGGTACAGAGAGATGCCATGTTTGGAATAGGATCTCAGGTACTGCCCGAATGTATACAGCTGTGAATTTATAGAAGGCATACGTCTTTCTACAGTTATCATAACATAATTATTAAGGAATGAAATATTCTGATTCGATGAAGATCCGTAATAGAAATGGACAATTTTGAAGGGAGCTCTTCACATAAGACGTAAGACAGTACAATTTATAATATGGTACTGTACTGTAAAGTTTCAATTAGGTAGAAATAAAGTAGTTTAGTGAAATAAAAGAAAAATGAAGGAAAAAACTACCGCCACTTTTAAAGTCAACACTTTTACCTTCAAACGCTTTACAATCGTGGTAAGAGAGTCACAGTGCAGCTCAGGTTCAAAGGAGATTTATAGTTCAAAATTTACCAATTTGGAAGCTGTGTTTCAAGGCATTAATGGGCACATTTATCCTTTTATTCCTAGGTGTTCCACCTGGGTCGATGTCATCCTCGTATGGTTAACTTTTTTACCTCTGCATATCTGCTACTCCTCGTAACTTTGTTGATCAGGATTACATACCCCTGTCAACCCTTTTCTTATTTTCCCTTATCTGCTACATCCCGTCTTATGACAGCTCTTCTTGCGTGTCGTGACATGTGTCCCACTAAGTCGGCCTTTCTTCTGTTAGATAAAGTCCAGAGACTCCTTCTATCGTCTATTTTATTTCTTGCTGATTTCATACTCCGTCAATCCACTTAAATTTTTACATTTAACAACATATCGAATAAATGAAATTGCTTGTACCTACTTCCTATGGCTGATATTTAATTACAACGGCGTCCTCTGGACGTTCAGTGTCACTAACTTATACATCAATAATATGTCTCTTCAAGAGAATACTTCTTTGGCAATCCCAGGCTGATCATTTGTTTTTCCTTCCTACGGCGATCCTTTTCTTTGTTAATTAGAGATGTCCTACAGCTTTTCTTTACTATATCCTTCTAAACTGTGTTCCATATTGTAATAATATTCCTATTTTCTTAGCTTTTTTTATCCTCAATCTAAATTGACTACTGTACACGCTGCCCAATAAATTCAGCAGTTTTAACAACATACAAAGTGTTAAAAAAAGTGTCAAGCATTGTGAGAGGAGGCAGCAACAATGAAAACAACAAAAAAGTCCGATAAACATGTGCTGTAAACTGCATATCTTAAGAGCTTCATCTTCGCTACTGTGAAACATCTGCTCAATTGAGGAAGTGTTCATAACTCTTAAGGTATGCTTTTTAGAAGCTGTGTTAACTAGACATTCTCTTTCTTATTTTCATCCACACTAACACTAACTATGGAAAGCTAGGAGCCTGTAAGAGAAGAGACGTTTTTGAAAGAATTGAAGATAAACAAGTGCTAATAGCTCGTAATATACGCATATTATAGCCCACATTTATCAGACCTTTTTCTTGCTTTGATGGTTATTACCACCAGTCAAAATATTCGACACATTTTTTAACACTCTGTATACACGTTGCTTATGAATCACTCGTCTCTGTTCGCCTAGTTCATTTGACCTTTCCTAATGGTTAGTTTCAGGGTATCATTTGCTGGTTCTCTATTCAACGCAATCCATCAGCTTTGAGTAGCTCCATTCATAACTAGGCACTGTCCTAGTGAAGGTGGCATGCCTTTGCCTATCTGGCACCTTGATTGTCCTTATGTAGAGAGAACCTGCAAATTATATTTATCCCTGTAACTCGATGGAATTTGGGAAATTTTCCTCTTGATATTCTTCTTCTTTCTGAAATGGCATCTGTTTTTGCATGCTCTGTTTTCTGTGGTAAGTTCGCATTTGATCTCTCCAACTCTGTTTTAATCGACACTTTGGTCTTTTCCCTGTTGATCGATAATTCATTAATTTACACTTTTCATTTTTATTGAGTTTCGCAACTTGATCACTCTGTTCCTTTAAATACTCCATGATCAGTTTATATGTGCCTTTAAATCCTAGCTATTTTCTGAGTGCAGTATTCCCTACTGCTGTTCTTGAAAGCCTCAGCCCTCTGCTTCGTCCATATCTGTCATTGTATAAGTCACAGTGATATAAAATACCCATGGTATAGTCATTGTTTTGTCGAACATCGTTAGTATTTCAGTCCTTGCCATTTTATTTAGTGCTATGTATACCGTCTGATTAACTGACTTTTGCAGTAATTCTGGTACGTCTTCTTCGTTTGTAATGGAGATGGTGTTTTGCAGGAAGTTGAGTCGATTCATTTTCTCTATTTTCTGATCGTTCACCCTGTCTTAACCATTAAAACACATGACTTTTGTTATTTTTGATTTGGGATTGTTGAGTTATAGCTCTTGGAAGCCGTATTAGATTTATTAATGATTTTTTGAAAGGTGTTCTTAGCGTTAACTGTAACAAGTTGGTCATCAGCAAAGAATATTTCCATTAGTTAATTTTATTGATCAATATTATGGTTGCAGAGCTCTACTTATTTCAGTCATTATTTCCACAAATCACCAACACAGTTATTAAAAGGTACTAGACACAGTGTATCAATGTCGTAACCCTAGATTTTTGGCTACTTTAAAATTCTCTTTACAGGCAGTGGAAATTAGAGAGTCTTAGTGAGAACTGTGGTATGCCTCTCCTGTCTATCGTGTCAACGTAGTCAAAGTGGTCTGTAAACATCAGATATTTTTCTCTATTAAATTCTACATAGTTTTCAATAATTGAGCCGACAACAATTAGTCTTTTCTCAACAGGACCTACCTTTCATGAACCCAATTTGCCTCTCCAACAAGACACTTTCTAAAATTACTGCAAGTCTTTGTATTACCGCATTTAATTTATTTTGCATCCACTGTTGAGAAAAGAAATAGCTTTATAATTGTCAGTGTTTCTCCTCTTCTTCCTTAAATATAGGTGACTCTATGGCTGCTTTCAGACTTTTCGGAATTTCGTTGTTCAGTTGTTGTTGCTGGAAGAACTGAGTTCACATCTCATGAAAGGAGATGGATACTTTATCAATTCCGTGTTTATGTCGTCACTTTCTGGTGTCCTGTTCTTTTTTATGCAGCACATCCTGTGATTCTGTCCTAAATAGTCTGTTTGCACGTACAGGTTATTCTAAGAAATGAAACAAGCAATAAGTGAGACTAATATACCAGGAACCAGTGAGGATTCACGACCATGTCTTTGGAATCAATAGTGATGGATAAAGTTCGTGAGTGCATTAGGCGTTACGACCTTGCGCCGTATGAAGGCACATCCAGCGTTGTCGAACAAGATCGACTTCGTGGTTCCGGGCGTACCGAGCTCCCAATCTTTGTAAATGGTGTACTCAGCGATCAATGTTGTTGTAATACCGTACTCCTTCCACATGTCGACTTTTCAGGCATGAATTCGACTCTTACTTCATTTGACAATGCGAGACGAGAACGAACAGAGCCGGTTCAAATGGTTCAAATGGCTCTGAGCACTATGGGACTTAACATCTGAGGTCATCAGTCCCCTAGAACCTAGAACTACTTAAACCTAACTAACCTAAGGACATCACACACATCCATGCCCGAGGCAGGATTCGAACCTGCGACCGTAGCGGTCGTGTGGTTCCAGACTGAAGCGCCTAGAACCACTCGGCCACAACGGCCGGCGAACAGAGCAGGTGCAAGAGCTATTTGTAAGATAGGCTATTCTGCAAATGCACTGGCCTGCCCATTTCCCCTACATAAATCCCATCTAGCACGTGCGGGATGAGTTGGGGTAGCGTGTTGCAGCATGTCTACATGCAGTAGTAGTAGTAGTAGTAGTAGTAGTAGTAGTAGCAGGAGCAGCTAAAGCAACAACAGCAACAACAACAACTCCAGCAGTTGTCAACCGAACTGGTCGAGGAACGGAATCCTCCACCATAAGAACTGCTTATCAACCTTATGACCAGCATGGGAGCACATTGCAGAGAATTCTTTGCCGTCCGTGGTGATCACAAACCATTTTAAGAACAACGACAGGTTGTTAGTACTGGTCAAGAGACCACCATGAATCGCGGTGACTTCAGTGTAATTACTGTATTTCATTGCCAGCGGATGGTGCTTTTGTAGTGAGCGTCGCTAATTCTCGATCACGGGGCCGGACGTGTCGGGGATTTTCTCCGCTCCAAACTAGGCGTATTTGTGTTATCATCGTTATTTCATCATCATCGAGATGAAAGTCGCCGAAATGGCGTCGAATAGAAAGACTTACGCCAGGCACCGAAACTCCCCAGAGGAGTCTTCCTGACAAATAAGCCGCACGCGTATTTTCTTTGAATAAAACTATCATTTCTGTTCATCTCATTTTGTGTTTCATTCCATTATGTACTACCGTGTAGCGATTCTTCCTACGAGGACGTGCTGAAAACTAATACATCAAAATTTCTTATGTAAAAACTCCTAGAGCTACTTTAAATAAAAATAAAAAACGTTATCAACATCGTACATTTTGGTTTTTCATGTCTACGTATTTGCGGTCCTCTGCCGCTACAGGGCTACGAATTGTAGCGTGTAACAAGGCGGTGTCTAACGTAGCAGTATCACTTGGTGAGAAAGAGCGTGCTGTAATCGAGTTTGAAATTCAAAGAGTTAGTCCACACATGGATCACCCGCTCTTTCAGCATGACAATTCCAGGCCAGACAGGAGCACTGTGGCGCTACAACAATCCATTGTTTTACGTAAATTGTCATCGATCATCCTCAACGCAGTCCCGACTTGGCACTATCCGATTTTCAACGTTTACCAAGACCTCTCGTCATGGAGGCTACGCTGAGAAATAAATATGTAGTCACGAAGGATAAGGATGCTGAATTATAAGCTTTGTTTTACTTGAAGTTTTCAAGCAAAAATTTCGGAACTATCGCTTTTCAGCACGCCCTCGTATATATGGTCCAAGTCTCACCGAGTTATGTTCCTAACAGTGATACGTCATACTTTGGTCCTTAAGTTTAGCGCACCAATGTATCTACGTTATTGAACGATTGTCACGATTGATATTCCTCCTTTTGAGTTGCATAACTCAAGTTCCACGGGAAACTCAAATTTTATTTCTAACGTTTCTCAGAAATGCTGACCGAATTTAAAACACTGTCTGTATCTACTCAATAAGAGGTGTAATCTTATGTTAAATGTCCGACAGAATAAGACAAATATTGTAGTTGGGAACTGTGTACATGTTTGGATATAGCATAACTCGAGATGTGCAGGTACGCAGAGTAAATTAATCCGGTATTTGAAAATGAGAGCACTTAGTGACATGCAACAAAGTTACACACAATTTCAAACATTTATGAAACATTTTTTCCTCGCTAACACTTGCAACAAAATAATGAAAGGGAAACATTTCGTCGATTAGTACATTTTCGCTGTTTATGTAATAAAACAGATGCATTCAGAACGTCGTTTTAATTTATTACTTTACTACTAACTGTACTCGAAACACATTTTGCCAACAGTACATCTATACACCAGTGAATGTATCTGCAAAATTATATAGTTGTTCGGGACGCAGTTCAGGAAAAATGGCGTCATAAACATTGATACGTGTGAAAAACTGGCTTTTGCTTAAAATGGAGCGCGTATTACCGAGATTATACTCATCCAGTGTTTGATACTGTAAGTACTCGCCGGCTTCCACCAAACTTTAAAAATACTTGCAAAACTTCTGTAAACTTTTTTCTCGCTGACATGCTTAAGGGGAGACGGAAGGCAAGTGGGCTTCAAAAAATCGATTTTCAGAATTTAGCATATTTTAAATGTATGGTCGTTCCTGCGTGAAACAGTTTTTGTATTATATAAATACGACCGTTTTTCCGTGAGATACGTTCCTGACGCTGCGTGCAATCTGAGAACGGTGACAGCAAGGCTTATGACCGCGTATGTGCAGAGGAACCCTACGGTCCTAATGTCATAATTTCTAAATTAGAGTGCATTGGGCATGTCCAGAAGAGAGTGGGGTCCAGGTTGAGAAGACTATTGAAAGAAAATTCCAAAATAGTATTGGAAGATAGTAAGAAGATAGGTGGTAAAGGTCGCCTGACAGATGTTGAAATAGATAGATTACAGAATTATTATGGCTTGGCCATAATAAGAAATGTAGGTATTTTAGAAAACATGAAAAAAGCTGTATGGGCTGTCTTCTTCCATAAGCTTTCCACAAATGAAATTCCAGCGCACGGTCTTTGCCCAAATGATCCTTAAACTTGGTGGAAGTACAGGAGAAATGCCAGATATGACCACAAACATTCTTTACCTACAAGAACAATGAATGAAATTAAACCCATATTTAGAGATCTTTGTAAAAATAACTTGTTGAAGAAGTGTCTTCATAGGAAAACCCAAAATTTAAATGAATTTGTGAATTCTGTTATTTGGAACCGGTTGCCGAAAACTATATTTCTTCAAATTACAACCCTCAAGTTTGGTGTTTATGATACTATTTTATGCTTCAATGATGGTGTGATCAGAAAACTGGATGTTTTGGAATTATTCGGTATAAAATCTACTGCATAATCGTCGGTGCAAATAAATGAAAAAAGAATCCGCAAAGCTGATATTGCTAATTTAAAATTCTCAAAAGAAGCCAGACAGAAAAGAAGAGGGAAAAAGAGCAGAAAAGCAGATCAGTATGATTCAGATGATTCTCAGTATGGTGTAGGAAAATATCAGTGGTAAGTAATTCTTACCAATAACTGTAGCAGAGTTGCAACATTAAACTTTAAATGGATTTTTACAAAATTAAATTTCTTTTACTTTCAGTTACCATTATCTGATAAACTAATGGGGTTAGAAAAATGAAATTTGGTCAATTTGTACTGCAGATGGTAATATGTTATTCTAAGTAGATTGAGAACCACCAAACAACCAGAAACTGTTTTATAATAATTAATGTAAAAAAAGCTAAATTTTACTAGTGAAAGTATAAAAAAATTTTCTTCAAAACCATAACAGGTATTATGTTCATTTAACTTGTAAATTGAGGCATATATGTTATATATACGCAGTAAAAATTTCATTGTTTTATGACTTATAGTTTTTTTGAGAAGTGTACTTATTCAAAGGGTAAAATAGCATTGGCAGAATAGGGAAAAAAATTGCCTTCCGTCTCCCTTTAACGCCAAAGTACTTCACAGGCAAACTCAACTGAAAAGTAATCAGAAGTTTGAAGCTGTCTCAAAAATTAACCTTTGATTCTTTAAAGAATTGTGTCTTTAAATGGTTCATTATCTAAAATGTGGGACTATTTCTGGGCTTGAACAGTTTCAGCATTAGCTGCTCTTTCAGGTTTGCAACCATCACAATAAAATATCATATATTTTTCCTGGCCACTATTTTAGCACACCAAGAGTGAAGAAGTACACTACTCTTGAGGAACTTAAATATTTGCTCCTCCCGACCAGTTTCGTTGCTTTGGCGGAATCAGCACTTGTCACTTTCGGATTTTTCAGTTTCAGTTTCCTTGAAACATGTTTTTTTTTTTTAGATTCTTTGTTACGGAAGACAATCAGTGACATTAACAACAGGTGGTTTTTCTCTGCTTCTTACTCTCTTTTGTAGAGTTGGCACCGGGGTGATTTATTGGGGCCTACTTACACTTCCCTACTACAGGGTTATTTTGTATTTGAAATGAGGGGCTGAGGAGTGTGCAATTTCCATTTATTTGTCTTTATTTTTCAGGGAGTTATTGACTTGCCTGTTCACTCATTTCTTCTTCCTGGTTTCTTGTTTCTGACTACTGGTAGGATTTAGTCCCCTCGAAATCTGAATGCTGAAAGTGCTTGGATTCAATGGCCAGATTCTTGTAATGGAGACACCATTGATAGCATATAGTACGGTTACAGCCCAGTCATATGATTCGCCTGACAGCTGATGAATCCCTGACTGATTAACACTCTGTGAGAATTTGTGCGAAGCTATTTGTCACCGGCTTTGTTGAAATAAGCTTTCAGGCGCAAATGTAGCGTCTAGTGGCTGAAGCCTATGAGTCGTACGTGGAGACATGCAAAGCGTGATTACACCATTATATCTAGCTAACGCTATTGCAGGTAAGATATATATTAGTACCATTAACCTATCGAATCAACTGTTAAACATATATGTTGTTGTTGTGGTCTTCAGTCCTGACACTGGTCTGATGCAGCTCTCCATGCTACTCTATTCGGTGCAAGCTTCTTCAACTCCCAGTACCTACTGCAACCTACAGCCTTCTGAATCTGCTTGGTGAATTCATCTCTTGGTCTTCCTCTACGATTTTTCCCTCCACGCTGCCCTCCAATACTACACTGGTGATCCCTTGATGCCTCAGAACATGTCCTACCAACCGATCCCTTCTTCTAGTCAATTTGTGCCACAAACTTCTCTTCTCCCCAATCCTATTCAATACTTCCTCTTTAGTTATGTGATCTACCCATCTAATCTTCAGCATTCTTCTGTAGCACCGCATTTCGAAAGCTTCTAGTCTCTTCTTGTCCAAACTATTTATCGTCTATGTTTCACTTCCATACATGGTGGCTACACTCCATACAAATACTTTCAGAAACGACTTCCTGACACTTACACCTATACCCGATGTCAACAAATTTCTCTTCTTCAGAAACGCTTTCTGTGCCATTGCCAGTCTACATTTTATATCCTCCCTACTTCGACCATCATCAGTTATTATGCTCCCCAAGTAGCAAAACTCTTTTACTACTTTAAGTGGTTCATTTCCTAATCTAATTCACTCAGCATCACCCGACTTAATTCGACTACATTCCATTATCCTTGTTTTGCTTTTGTTGATGTTCATCTTATATCCTCCTTTCAAGACACTATCCATTCCGTTCAACTGCTCTTCCGAGTCCTTTGCTGTCTCTGACAGAATTACAATGTCATCAGCGAACCTCAAGTTTCTATCTCTTCTCCATGGATTTTAATACCAACTCCGAATTTTTCTTTTGTTTGCCTCACTGCTTGCTCAATATAGAGATTGAATAACATCGGGAAGAGGTTACTACCCTGTCTCACTCCCTTCCCAACCACTGCTTCCCTTTCATGCCCCTTGACTCTTATAACTGCCATCTGGTTTCTGCACAAATTGTAAATAGCCATTCGCTCCCTGTGTTTTACCCCTTACCACCTTCAGAATTTGAAAGAGAGTATTCCAGTCAACATTGTCAAAAGCTTTCTCTAAGTCTACAAATGCTAGAAACACAGGTTTGCCTTTCCTTAATCTAGCTTGTAAGATAAGTCGTAGGGTCAGTATTGCCGCACATGTTCCGACATTGCTATGGAATCCAAACTGATCCTCCCCGAGGTCGGCTTCTACTAGGTTTTCCATTCGTCTGTAAAGAATTCGCGTTAGTATTTTGCAGCCGTGACTTATTAAACTGATAGTTCGGTAATTTTCTCATGTGTCAGCACCTGATTTCTTTGGAATTGGAATTATTATATTCTTCTTGAAGTGTGAGGGTATATATCCTGTCTCATACATCTTGCTCACCAGATGGTAGAGTTTGATCAGGACTAGCTCCCCAAGTCTGTCAATAGTTCTAGTGGAATGTTGTCTACTCCCGGAGCTTTGTTTCGACTCAGGTCTTTCAGTGCTCTGTCAAACTCTTCACGCAGTATCATATCTCCCATTTCATCTTCATCTACATCCTCTTCCATTTCCATAATATTGTCCTCAAGTATTTCGCCCTTGTATAGACCCTCTATATACTCCTCCCACCTTTCGGTTTTCCCTTCTTTGCTTAGAACTGCGTTTCCATCTGAGCTCTTGATATTCATACAAGTGGTTCTCTTTTCTCCAAAGGTCTCTTTAATTTTCCTGTAGGCAGTATCTATCTTACCCCTAGTGAGATAAGCCTCTACGTCCTTCCATTTTTCCTCTAGCCATCCCTGCTTAGCCATTTTGCACTTTCTGTCGATCTCATTTTTGGGACGTTTGTATTCCTTTTTGCCGCTTCATTTACAACATTTTTATATTTTCTCCTTTCATCAATTAAATTCAATATTTCTTCTGTTACCCAAGGATTTCTACTAGCCCTCGTCTTTTTACCTACTTGATCCTCTGCTGCCTACACCACTTCATCCCTGAAAGCTTCCCATTCTTCTCCTACTGTATTTCTTTCCCCCATTCTTGTCAATTGTTCCCTTATGCTCTCCCTGAAACTCTGTACAACCTCTGGTTTAGTCAGTTTATCCACGTCCCATCTCCTAAAATTCCATCTTTTTGCAGTTTCATCAGTTTAAATCTACAGTTCATAACCAATAGATTGTGGTCAGAGTCCACATCTGCCCCTGGAAATGTCTTACAGTTTAAAACCCGGTTCCTAAATCTCTGTCTTACCATTATACAATCAATCTAAAAGCTATCACTATCTCCAGGCTTCTTCCATGTATACACCCTTCTTTCATGATTCTTAAACCAAGTGTTAGCTATGATTAAGTTATGCTCTGTGCAAAATTCTACCAGACGGATTCCTATTTCATTTCTCTCCCCCAATCCATATTCACCCACTACGTTTCCTTCTCTCCCTTTTCCTACTCTCGAATTCCAGTCACCCATTATTAAATTTTCGTCACCCTTCACTATCTGAATAATTTCTTTTATCTCATCATACATTTCTTCAATTTCTTCGTCATCTGCAGAGCTAGTAGACATATGAACTTGTACTACTGTGGTAGGCGTGGGCTTCGTATCTATCTTGGCCACAATAATGCGTTCACTATGCTGTTAGAAGTAGCTTACCAGTATTCCTATTTTCCTATTCATTATTAAACCTACTCCTGCATTACCCCTATTTGACTTTGTGTTTATAGCCCTGTATTCACCTGACCAGAAGACGTGTTCCTCCTGCCACCCAACTTCACTAATTCCCACTGTATTTAACTTTAACCTATCCATTTCCGTTTTTAAATTTTCTAACCTACCTGCCCCATTAAGGGATCTGACATTCCACGCTCCGATCCGTAGAATGCCACTTTTCTTTCTCCTGATAACGACATCCTATTGATTAGTCCCCGCCCGGAGACCCGACTGGGGGACTATTTTACCTCCGGAATGTTTTACCCAAGAGGACGTCATCATCATTTAACCATACAGTAAAGTTACATGCCCTCGGGAAGAATTACGGCCGTAGTTTCCCCTTGCTTTCAGCCGTTCGCAGTACCAGCATAGCAAGGCTGTTTTGGTTAGTGTTACAAGGCCAGATCAGTCAATCATCCAGACTGTTGCCCTTGCAACTACTGAAAAGGCTGCTGCCGCTCTTCAGGAACCACACGTTTGTCTGGCCTCTCAACAGATACCCCTCCGTTGCGGTTGCACCTACGGTACGGCTATCTGTATCGCTGAGGCACGCAAGCCTCCCCACCAGCGGCAAGGTCCATGGTTCATGGGGAACATATATAATGAAAATTATTTTAAAATGCACCAATAGAATATAGAGGAAAAGTGATGGTATAATTTACAAGAGGACGACGCACATTAAAAAAAAAAAAAAAATCCTTTTCTGCACAGACTCTAGAGTCATTTTGAATTCTACCTTATATTAGCACTGAATAAGTATAATTATGTCCCATATAAATTATGAATAGACTTAACGTAACTGTAACAGCACATATGCTTAGCTTAACGAACAAATATTTTCCTCCCCAATACACAAAAAAATTGAACTCTCTCTCACCAAAATTATCAACGATCTGTCGAACTGGTCACGTACAACAGTTAGATACAACCTAATATACATATGAAATATTTTCAAATTTTCGAACTACTACAGTCCTCTAAAATAAACTTCTAGTAACTGTATTGCCTGTTAATAATTCCTTTCTTACACAATAATACACCAACGGTTTCGTGGTGATTTAATCCCATTCTCATGTATACGTCTACAAAAAATATAATGAGAATAAGAAAATATAATAATGGTAAAAAATAAGGCAATTAAACCCCGCATAGCTAATTTAACATTGGGTCGTTAAAGATAGACTGCCTGTAAGAGTTCGGATAGCGTTCGAATTCTCAGATCCACTTAGATCGGTTGGTTGCAAAATGAAACATTCAAGTTCTAATGGGCAGCAGACGCAGATATTGTACATGAGCACTGGGAGCCGTGAGTATGGATCTAAAAGCTTGGGCACCACACCAGGGCGTAATATGTGAACGTCCCCACACCTCCCTAGCCCTCAAGGACAATAAAAAAAGTGTAGTGTTGTCAGACCTTTTCTTTAAAGAAAATAATTCAAATGTCGGTATCAAGCACGTTTTTAACGGGGTCGGAATTAGATCTGTTTTATGGCTGCTTTCAAGTAGCCATTTGCCTACCAAAATACAAAAAATACCCCCAGGTCTAGACCACTCTCTACCTACCGTAGGAGTGCCGTTTCTTAAAAAGGAGTTCATATAGGACCCTGGATAGAAAAATATAAAGGCACAACATATGACCGGAAAAATAAGAAGGTTGAAACAGGATCATGTCCGAAGTTAAATGAGTTGCTTGATGGCTTGGCCTTCATACCTCAAGCATAGTCACGTCTCTATCATGTAGCTTTTGAGGTTTATCTGTCGATTTTTCATCCCTGGTGAGTCGTCATATTTTACTATCCAAATACAGGTCCATTCCGTGTAGTTTTCTTGCTGGGTTTTATTTGAATTCAAGTTCTTATCCGCCAGGGATAATGTACACTATATGCACCTGCTACCGACTGGAATTTCGTGTTTCACTTTTAACCATCAAGTTCAAGGGGTTCTTACAGATCGAACGCCTTACGAACCTTGGGAGAGCGTGCAGCTGTAATAACCCAGTGCTAAATAAGTTATGTATTTGCTCCACAATCTTTGTGGTTTAGCTGCCTTCTTTTCCACCACTGAATACCTGGTAATTCTCATTATGTTTTTCGTAGATTATACACCCATGGATACGGTCAAATCATCACGAATCGGTCCGTGTATGATCCTGTAATAAATGAACTGTTAACAGCTAATGCCTCTACCACAAGTTTTTCAGGAGACTTTAACAGTATATTTTTTTAAAATTTTAAACATGTTTCTATTACCCATCTAAGGTGTAAATGCCCGAACCATAATATCATATGTTCTAAAGCACATTTAGCCCAACATTTGGCATCTACAACTACTTCCACACACAGGAACCCACCGTATGGTGGGTGGCGGAGAGAGTTGCCATGCAGATGGACTGCCTGATCTGTTAGTAGTACAATTTGAAAGGTGGTACGATTTATAAGGCTTTACTATAGAGCCGGTGACGACATGTCAGTAGACAAGAACAGATTAAATTGGGACTACCAGAGAGCAAGATGTGCCTTATAACAGATGGTAGGTGACCAAATTATGAAGAGCCAAACTGTTATGCTAGAATGTTCGTTAGCACCCTGTTTAGTGGTTGGCATTTCAAGATCTGAAGGCTTCGCTACGCACCGAGCAGGGGCGGCACCCGCCGGTCGGTCGCATCCCGCTCCTCCTGGATGCGGCTGCTGTTGCCGCTAGTGGGGGCGGAGGCGGGGGCGGCGTCTCCCGCCGCCTCCAGCTCTCCTCACCGGCGCCGCGCCGCGCCATCCGGCGTTTTCAGCGATGTTTCCTCTGGAGGTGGTACCCAGCCGTTTGGCTTCACCTGTAAAATAATGAAGGGCTGCTTATTTCACATATACAAAAACTGACTGTAGTCGGACGTCCGAATTTCGTCTCTTCGAAACAGTCTTGCTGCACGGGAATCTGCCTTTCTTCAAGCTGCAAATGATGCATCATTCCTAACACCTCATATTGTCCTCCACTGTCTGAATTTTACCATAACTGAGGTTTCCGTAAAAGTCAGCTAGCTCAGCTTTGCGTTCCAAGATGGATGGCAGCAACAATTTTTTATAACCAGATAAACACTTTCATGGATTACGAAAACAGTGCTCAGAAAGAGACATTTCCGCCATTAGTGTCAACTTATACTACGTCTGACGAATGGTCCAACACATCTGCAACAGGGGAACAATCAATACTCGGGACGTTCAATAAGTAATGCAATTAATTTTCTTTATTGGTCAGTTTCGGTTCAAAAAAAATGTGGTATTTGTAGCGACACATCACGAAATATTCCGCTTCAGCCCCTATAGTGCAACGAAGTTCCGACGGGTGAAGGCGCTATGCGTAGCCTTAAAAATGTCGTCGTGACAGAGTTGCCTTCAAAGCAAAAAGCAGTCTTTGAGTCTCTTTTGGTGGAAAACCAGGACATTGCGGATATGCATAGGTCCTTGCAGAGTATCTACGGAGACTTGTCAGTGAACAAAATAAGATGAGGCGTTGGCTGAGGCGTCTGTCACCATCGTCAGAAGGTCGAGTAAACCTGTCCGATCCCTCACCTGCCGGCCGACCAGCCGCACAGAGCTGTTGCTTCAGCAACGCTAGAACGTGCGGACACCCTCACTCGATGTGATGCAAACTAACTTCTCCTTCTGCATGGCAAAGCATGGCCTCATATAAGTCCGCGCAGCATGGAGAAGCTCACAAAACTTCATTCGAGTATTCGTCGTCGTGATCCGTATAATCCAGATATCGCACCTTCCGACCTCCATCTATATGGGACAGTGACGAATGCACTCCGCAGAAAGCAGTACGTGGATGAGGAGGAGGTTACTGATCAAGCACGACGTTAGCTCAGACGCTGCCTACTAGAGTAGTACGCTACCAGCATGCTGGCCCTCCACAGAGGTGACTTAAGGTTGTCGCACTGTACGTAGCCCAAAGTGTGAGGAATAATATTGTGTATTGGAATCCTGAATAAAACCAACCCAATTTCAGAAAAAAATGTGTTACCTTACTTACTGAACGCCCCTTGCACAACTGACCATATCATACCGGACTGTTCGACTTACGAGACCGTCATGAAACAAGGGAGGCAGCAGGTTCAGGGCACTCCAACTGACAACGCACTGCATCATCAGGCAACATTTGGTTTTTGACTGACGAGAATATAACTGAAGAGAATCCATCGTTAACTGCCACATTAAATTTTTAAGAATGTTCAGCCCACTATGTAGCTCCGCTGCCAATTCCATTATACACAGGACCGTCTCTTCACTTGTCCACAACATGGAAGCACACTACGAGATATTAAGTATACAGACGAGACGTATGTTAGGAAGATGTCACTCCTCAAGCAGATGAAAGTTTTTGATAAACGTATCTTGTCAGTTGTGTTTGTTAACGTTGGTAATATACAAGCCGTGAGAGGCATGCGGCAGTTAGTGCGTTGGACGCCAGCGTTTCCCGTTTATTCCAGTTTTAGATCTGAAGAGCGCTTATCTCGTCCGAAAGTTATACGAAGGAGTGATGAAAAGTAGTGCTTCCGAATTTTTAACACGAAAGCTCTTAAATGTTGTTTTTTAAATAAAACGAACTTTGTTAACATTCTGCACCTTCAGTCTTCGTGTCTGCATATTTACAGTTCTCAGCCGCTAGAGATTTCCGAATTGCAATGTGTAACATGGCGGTAGCGGGAGGAACAGAAATTAGATGAATACAGGGTTATAACCACAAAATCAGATAAGGGTAATGCAGGAGTAAGTTCAATAATGAATAAAACAACTCGAACGCAGATAAACTACTACGAACAGCATAGTGAACGCTATATTGTAGCCAAGATAGATAGGAAGAAGCCCACGCCTACCACAGCCGTACAAGTTTATATGCCAACTAGCTCGGCACGTCGGACTAAATTATATGACTCCACTCAGCTACTGTTCAGTTTCTACGTTGTTTCGCAAACTGAAAACGAAAAGCTTTAATTTCCAATGTGAATTGTGGCCATTTTTCGGGATATCAAACTTTAGACGCACATTTTGTGCAGTTTCCTTCGCAAACTTAGTTCGGAAAGTGCTTGCGATGGATCTGCTTTCAATAAGAGAATGTGATTATCGGCATATAATATTGTAAAATTAAATGGCGATGTGTTGTTCTTGCTAACTGTGACAGATAAATAACTAATAGCAAATTGAAACACTATTACTTCCATGAAATATTGATTCGTCTGCCCCCGCGTGCAGCAGCACGAATTACGAATCGAAAAGCGAGATAACCACTGTTTGCGGATCCTCCGCAATGCCTGGTTTCATTTGAAAATGTCGTCTACGTTTCCACCCAGATGGGAACCAAATATTTGTCGCACCAATCCTAAATAAAATTAGTGAAGTTTAATGCACGCAGGCAAGAAATTGCGGTGAAATAACGCTCACTTCTCACAGTGTTTCAAATTTCAATAAGCTGAGTTTATTTGCAGGAAACGAAGTATCACTTATTATAATTCACAATCGTATATTATTGAAATAATATTTGTCTGTGCGTTGGTGTAAGTACGCTGACCAGTATCAGGTGTTCGGTTAAAGTTTCGAATATCCACGAAAAATAGTTGAAGGTGCTTCAGCACAGATATGAAGTAAAAATTGCATGATCGCGAACTAATGATATTGTCAGTGCAGTTCGCCGTCGGAGTGAACTGCAGAAAATTTTTGACTAAGTCGCCTATCCTCATTCTACACCTAATTCTAATCTTGAAGAGGTTTCAAAGTACTCGTGATCGACACATGCGAAACATTAAAAAGTTCTCAAGGCAACTATTTCGCCCGACGTGAATTTCACTCAAACTGTTTCAGATTCCAAGCGTTCGACAAGCATGAAATTTCAAAAGTTCACCACCAAACGCTTACAAACGCACCGGCGGAAAAAAATCACAGTAGCGAGCGCGAGTTTTGCGACGTAAAAAAGTTTGTAGGAGTGTTTCTACATCTGAAAGATGATGTACACTCAAGTTTCACACCAACCACGTAAGAGTGGCGCAAATAGCGCCAGTATGAAAATGCAGCTCAGGCTTGCTTTCAATACACAAAATATGATAGTCATGGGCGTTGGTTACGTTTGAGAATTAACACGGTGAGTTGATGTTAGTCAAGAATGCCTTTAAGACGACTATTAGGCCATTATCAACACCTCACTGAATTTGAACGAGGTCGTTATACAGTTACGAGAAGCTGAATCTTCCTACAGCGATATTGCAGAAAGCCTTGGTAGGAATGTAACCACTTTACGTGACTGCTCGCACAGGTCGTCAAGAGAATGTACTGTCGGAAGAAGACCAGGCTCCGGACTGTCATGCGACACTACCGAGAGTTAAGACCTTCCTATTCGGCGTATGGCTGTGGGGGCATCATAATGCACCTGCAGCAGCAGTTCGCTCAACAGTCACACAAAGAACTGTTACAAATCTCTTGCTTTGACGACAGCTCTGAGCCAGTCGCAGCTTAGCGTAATTCCACTGATCCCAAACCGCAGCCATTTGCGACTTCAGTGGTGTCTCGTGAGAACTCATTGTAGTGTATTGTGGAGATCTATTGTGTTTTCTATTGAAAGATCGTTCTGTCTCGCTGCCAGTGATGGCCATGTGTTGGTTTGAAGATCGCCAATTGAGGACCTGCAACCAACCAGTGTGTCAGACACGCTGGACCTATCGCTGGTCTGCAGTGCGCTTTCATATGGCAATAGATCATTCTCGTGGTTATCTCACGCACCCGGACTGAAAGGTGTAGGTCAGTCTGGTACTTCGATCCGACGTGTTACCATTCGTTAAAAACATGCCATATGGTATTTGCAACAGTATAACCCTCGCCCACATATCGCTGTTGTAACCCAAAATTCTCTACAGAGTGTCGACATGTTGGCTTATCCTGCTCCATCACCAGATCTTTCCCCATTCGAGGACATATGGGACATCATCAGACGACAACTCCAGTGACATACACAACAGCACTAATCCCCTTCCCCCCACCCCCACCCCACCTTGTGCTGACCGTCCTAGTGCAACAGACACGGAACTCAATCCCACAGAGTGACATCAGGCAAGTCTACTACATAATGCAAGCACGTTTGCATGCCTGCATTTAACAGTCTGGCTCTTACACCAGTTATTAATGTACCAGTATTCCAAGTTTGCAAAGAACTTATCTCACGCTTGCATTAACCTGTAATCTTGCAATTTTATTGAAACCTGTTGGTCAAGAGAAGGCAGGAATTGGTTACGATTGTGGACGGGGCTGTAATCAGTTACTATTGATTGCCTTTTACAGATACACACATTTAAAACAGTAATTCCAGACTCAACAATAAATAAAAAGTACCACATGTTATTAACAAAAAAAATGGCTCTGAGCACTATGGGACTTAACATCTATGGTCATGAGTCCCCTAGAACTTAGAACTACTTAAACCTAACAAACCTAAGGACATCACACAACACCCGGTCATCACGAGGCAGAGAAAATCCCTGACCCCGCCGGGAATCGAACCCGGGAACCCGGGCGCGGGAAGCGAGAATGCTACCACACGACCACGAGCTGTGGACCCACATGTTATTAATGAAGAAATAAACAACTGTGTAAGTAATAGTGTTTTCAGTGTGTTACTATTTAGCAAACCACCATAAAATACAGATACAGGTAACGTCTAGAAAAAAAAAGCCACTGTGATGACGGCTGAAGGCCTTAAACGCCAAGAATGGCAATAAATTAAGAATGTTTAAGAACTTCTTGCACCTACAACTTACAGGTATTGAAATATTAAAAGGTAAGTGGCCACAAACACAGCAGAAGGTATGAGACGCCAGGAATGGCAGTAAGTAAGGTTTTAAGGCTACTGCTAAAATACAAATATCTAATTATTTTGTCAAAGCAAATGACCACAACCACGGCCGAAGGCCTCACGCGCCAGGAATGGCAATTATACAAAAAAAATAAAAATAGAAACCTGCTGTAAAACAGCAAATACAAGAAAATGTTAATTAAAAGAAAAAGCAACTGACCACCAAACGCGGGAAATAAGATGGTGGTAACCTTGCAACACAGCCCATACACTGCTAGATTTACTCCAGGAGGCAGCCGGAACTATTGACTAGACATACACAACCTTTAATGTATGCGTTACAAGGTATGGTAGGAACAGTCAAAGATGGTGCCCCAGGAATCGACCTCAGAGAAGGTACGGCAACAAACATTTTTACGAGCGATGACGTAGGCAGCAAAGAGTTGCATTCACTTCACAAGATGGTAATTCACACTGGAGGCAGTCTAACGAATGACTAATGATAATCTTGGTGAAGTTACCTGACGTCCAATAAACCATATGCAAGAATGGAACAGCACGCCAAAGCCGGAACCAGTGGACTGCACTATGCCCCCAGAATAATATGCTTAGGAATCACTACCACCAGAGTAGACGAATCACAAACGGCCTACAATCAAGAAAGCTGTGAAAACACGCCGCGCGGGATTAGCCGAGCGGTCTGGGGCGCTGCAGTCATGGACTGTGTGGCTAATCCTGGCGGAGGTTCGAGTCCTCCCTCGGGCATGAGTGTGTGTGTTTGTCCTTAGGATAATTTAGGTTAAGTAGTGTGTAAGCTTAGGGACTGATGACCTTAGCAGTTAAGTCCCATAAGATTTCACACACATTTTTTTGTGAAAACACGCCTTACCGGACAGCAGCGGCAAGGCGAGGAAAAGTACACTGCCGTTACATACACTGAACCCCAGGGCAGGTAACTGGGGTGTTAGCGGCCACCTGGCATGAAAAATATCGCTGGTTGAACTTAACAAATTGTAACAATCTGAACAGAGTAAATAGCAATAAGAACCGGAGGAAAGCTAATCTGATCCGCCGTTCCCAAGCACTCCACTAGCTGCTCTTCGCCTCGACGACATTACGAGCAGCAACACGAACCCGAGTCACTGTACAATAGCGATGTGTCACAATGGTGGAGGTTTCTATATTTGAATTGAAATTCATTCATCTTATAGCCTGCAGGATCTGGTTTACGACGAGGTCGTGCACCGTCGTGATCATAGCCTTTCCATCTGACAGTCAAAGTACGCCGCCAGCGGTCCCGGTGTGTTCCCGCACTGTGCAGACCTGGTTCCCAGCTGAAGTGCTCACTCACACGACACGGAAAAACAACGTCGTCGCCCCAAAGATATGGCAACTGTTACTACATATCGATAACCACCGCTGCTGCCACTAGCGGACAGGCAACGTTTGCGAAACGAGTGGCGCCAGTCAAGAAGAGAAGAAGTCAAACAACCGCAACAATGTCAACTGAAGGACACGGTCTGTCCTCCAACACAGGGCGGAAACCTATAAACAGCACCAGCGCGAGCCACAGAACGGCTCATTTATCAACTGAATGTATTACCTAGACAAATGTATACCCGAAATTCCATTACTCTATATTAATTATGTTTTCGCGTTTCCATTTTTTTCAGTTAGTGCTTTCCTGCACAAGATAAGGCAAATTATAACCGCACATACGACCTTTCTGTTTTCGGTCTGCAGACCGCTAAATCAATGCCAAGTAACCCCTGCGCGAAAATGATCTCTTACAGGTTGGCACTGATGTGAGTCAAAAATCGCATACCTGACTTCCGAAATCATTCATGAAGTATAAATTTAATTATATATACACATATTACACGAGAATGTGGAAACAAATTTCATTATCTTTCCAATGCTGACGATGGAGCAAGGCTTGTGCGGTCCAGCATGGCGCCCGCAGCTATCAAAATACTCTCTCTTGGCTGTCACGACACTCACCGATTCGGCTCCTGTCGTTACAACAACAGACGCGCGCATGACCACGCCTGTTGTTCAGGTTTTTTATAGCCATTGCCACCCTGGATTAGCCGAGCGGTCTAGGGCGCTGCAGTCATGGACTGTGCGGCTGGACCCAGCGGAGGTTCGAGTCCTCCCTCGGGCATGGGTGTGTGTTTTTCTCCTTCGGATAATTTGCGTTGAGTAGTGTGTAACCTTAGGGACTGATGACCTTAGCAGTTAAGTCCCATAAGATTTCACACACATTTGAACATTTCTATAGCCATTGCAGGCGTATACCATCTCCAGCAGCAATTCCTATCGGCTACAAAACGAATTGTTATTGACATGGAGTGATATTAGTAGTCGGTCCCTGTCGGGTATTTCATCTTTTGCTACCACTGTTCTTACGCTTGCAGAGTAACAGCAAAAATGACCAATATGTTGCATTCCATTATTAAAAATATTTAAAAACTAGAAATGGGCACCATTCCTTGTAGGCACTTTGCACAGTGAACTTTCACATACCAATAAATCGGGTCCGCAGCTCGTGGTCATGCGGTAGCGTTCTCGCTTCCCGCGCCCGGGTTCCCGGGTTCGATTCCCGGCGAGGTCAGGGATTTTCTCTGCCTCGTGATGACTGGGTGTTGTGTGCTGTCCTTAGGTTAGTTAGGTTTAAGTAGTTCTAAGTTCTAGGGGACTGATGACCATAGATGTTAAGTCCCATAGTGCTCAGAGCCATTTGAACGAAGGTGGCTTAGTGGGTGGCGCATCTATCTAGCGAATGGGAGACCTGAATTCGAATCCCAGTCTTGGAACAAATTTCAGTCGTCACTTCAGCCTGCATATATACCTCATAGATGTTTGACACTTGAAAACGTCCCTAGTACCTGAAAATTTCGTTTGCGACCAACGCATCATATATGCTTAAATGCCTTATGAAAATGCCGCTGGCAGCTGTGATCGAGCGGTTCTAGGGGCTTCAGTCCGGAACCGCGCTGCTACTACGGTCGCAGGTTTGAATCCTGCCTCGGACATGGATGTCCTGTGTTGTTTCTTTCGCTCCGCTGTCCATTTGCATCCTGGTCTCTTCTGTGTTGTGGTGTCAAATTTATGATTTTTGATGGTGTTCCTGAATTCAGTTCTATTTTCTGCATCGTTTACTGTTGTGTGTGCTTGTCCGAGGTCCTCTTCAACTTCTTTTATCCATTTTGTTTCTCCCCTGCCTGAGTTGATGACTTTAAGAATTCGCTTTGAAATTCTGTTTTCATTCACCCTGTGGATATGTCCGTAGAACTGCATTCTTGTTTTCCTTATTGTATCCGTAATCTTGTCTGTGTAGTTATATAATTCTGATGTTGGCCTCCTCTTCCAGATTCCTCGCTCTTGTATCGGGCCAAAAATTTTCCTGACAATTTTCCTTTCTTGTTTCTCTATTTCTTTGATTTTAGTTTGCCCACCTATTTGTGTTGTTTCAGATGCATACAGTGCCTCCGGAAGTACGATAGTGTTGTAGTGTCTCAATTTTGCGTTAATGGATATGGACTTTTTGTTATAATAGTTCCACGTGAGTTTATATTCTTTCTGTAGTTTTTTTATTCTTTCCTCATTGGCCTTTAGGTTGATCCCTGATGGCTTGATGATTTCTCCCAGGTACTTAAAATGTGGTACTTGTACGATTTTGCCATGGGTTGTCACAATAGGCAATTTGTCTTGTGGCACTCTTTCTATGTACTGGGTTTTCTCATATGAGATTTGCAGGACAGTTCTTTGTGCAATTTCGTGTAACTTCTCTATGGCGTTAGTGGCTTCTCTTCTATTATTTGTGAGGATTGCAAGGTCATCCGCAAAAGCTAAACACTTCACATTGAATCTATTATCTTTTCTAATGCCAATTTGGATTCCTTTGACTTCTTTTTCCCATGTCCTGATAATTTTTTCAAGAATGATATTAAAGAGTAATGGTGAAAGTCCGTCACCCTGTCGCACTCCAGTTTGGATTTGAAATGGTTCTGAGATATCCCCCATAAATTTAACCTTGGAGACTGTGTCAGTTAATGTTTCCCGAATGATTGCTCTTGTCTTTCTGCCAATGCTGAATTCTTCCAGCGTCTTGCAGAGCGCTACTCTGTCTATTGCGTCGTAGGCCTTTTTAAAATCTACAAAAGTGACCACTGTGTTTCGGGTGTTTCTCATCTGGAGAATCATTTTCAGATTCCAGATCTGCTCTATGCATGATCGTCCCTTGCGAAAACCAGCCTGGTATTCTCCTATTTGTGGGTCAGCTTGTTCTTCTAATCTATTCATGAGAACTTTTGATAGGATTTTATATGTGACTGGTACGAGTGAGATACCCCTGTAATTATTTCGTTGTTTTGTCCCCTTTTTTGTAGAGTAGATGGATGAGTGCGCATTTCCATTCAGAAGGGATCTGTTCTGTTTCCCAAATATTTAATATGATTTTGTGAATTTTTCATGTTAATCTTTCATCATTTAGTTTCCATAGTTCTGCAATATTTCCATCTTCTCCTGGGGCTCTATGGTTTTTCAGTGTCTTGAAAATTTCTACTATTTCGTTGATGGTTGGCGGTTTAGCGTCTAGATTTGGTAAAGACGTCTCGTAGTGAATATCCTCTGTAGGTCTTTCGCAGTTGAGGAGTTTGTTGAAATAGCCTACGAGGATTTGGCAGTTATTCTTCGTGTTCGTTTCTAGTGAACCATCCGGATCTTGAAGCAAAGATTGGGTGGCTGGTATCCTGTAATATGTTCTTTAAACGTCTTATAAAAATTCCTGGTGTTGTTGTTCTTAAAGTCTTGTTCTATCTCATCCAGTCGCCGTTTGTCATAATTTCTTTCTTTCCCTCCGAATAGTTTTCGATGTTTGTTTTCGGATTACTAGAAATTGTTGCCATTTTTCTGATGTTTTGTGACTATTGAAGTTTTTCCAGGCATTGGTCCTTTCTTCTATTGCTTGGTCACATATTATATTCCACCACCTGTGGTTTCTCCTTCTCGGGGGTTGACCCAATTTCATCGTAGATTTGAGGACGTCCACATGTTCTGTCCAGTTTGTGGTGTTTGTCTGGCTAATTTCCTGTAAGATGTTTTCCTTGTTGAGTTTTATGTATTCGGGGTCTGGTCTCAGCACTTTGTTTAGTTTTGGCTTTTTTCTATTGGGTTGTAATCTGGTCTTGATCTGTAGAATATGGTGGTCTGAGTCAAAAAATCCTCTTCTCGTTTTCACATTCAGAATTACTGCTGTGTTACTCTTGGAGACGGCCACATGGTCTATCTGGAATTCACCCAACATTGTGTTGGGTGACTTCCAAGTATACAGTTTCTTGTTGGGTTTTTTGAATTGTGTTGACATAATTACGAGGCCCAAATTTTCGCAAAAGCTTATCAAACTTTCCCCATTCTTGTTAGTTCTCTTGTAAGCGTCTTCTTCTTATTATTATTATTATTAGTGAATGTGGTTAGTCACAAAGTATTAGCAACCACAAATCTATCAGTTTATAGCTGTTCAGAAGTAAAGAGTCTAGGAATAAAGTGATTTAGAAACAATGATCCCAAGTATACTGCACAGCTTCTAATTTATTTGATTTTAAACGTGGGTGAAAGGTGTGGTTTAGTTAGTGGTTTGCTAAATCACCTACAAAAAGTAACTATCATTTATCGACATTTTAAAAATGAAATCGTTCAGAGTAAACTCTTTTTCATTCTTAAGTTTACTTAGGCGTTAAACTTAATGATATTGGAGGGTGGAGGGTGATAGCTAATATCTGATTCCACTTAGGGGCATTGGTCAGAGGTTGCGAAACACCGTGTTATAAAGATGAGACGCACTGACACACAAAGTACGCTAAGCATGATCCATTTACAGTTGGTCATAAAGGCAATTCAGTTTACGAAAATGAGTTTTTGTCGAGTCACCCGTCTGAGCTACCTAACGTCGAGTGCGAACTCAGCTGCACCTGTAAAATAATGTAGTAATCTTTTCCCAATAACTAATTACTGAAGAAATTTTGTGAATGCAGTCGTATGTAGTGAATATGTTCCGCTGAAATTCCAGAAATTTCATCCATCAATTTTCATGGAATTATTCGGTCTCTGGCAGTTCCGCATTGACAGAATTCCAATAGCCAGGGGCCAACTCGTCGAGAAGGAATTGTAGCCAATCCCATTAGGACGGTATTCGCCGCAGTAGTCGTCCTATGAAAAAGATGTTGTAAAACCCAGCCACTGGCAGGTTGCAGTCATCTGTTCCGTATTGTGGATCGGCGCGCCGTAGCACGCGACGAGGCGAATGTTTGCAAAGGAAAAATACGAAGAACAGAAGGTGCAAGGCGAATCTAATATACGCTGTTAATCTGCTGATATGTAAGCTGCAGCACGTTTTTAAATATGTCCTCCCGCATCCGCATGCAAATGAATAGGCGTGTAGGGAAACGGAACATAACACCGGACTCGTTGAGCTGAAGCTGTTGCTACCGTTGGAAAATCGAGTGTGTGAGCAAAAATTATGAAATGTGCCCCAAGCGCTGATAAATAGATAAATGTTTCAACCAGAAGCTCTGAGGAGAAAATGTGCTTATGACTGCTTCACACCGTTTCAGAATACTGTCAATAATGCACCGCGTTCGGTAGACAATTAATAGACATAACCACAAACAATAGCGAGCATGTTAAACAGATCTGGGCTCAGTATAGGCGGCTGCCTCTGACGCGAGTTATTTAGTAGAACAATCGGTGATTAGAGAGACTATAGACGATCCAATCACAGTAGTGTGACCACCGCCTATATTCGACGTCAGCGGGCGACAAACACTAACACATGGCTCTCGTAACAAGAGTGGAAGCATTTCCGAAACGACTCAGTTTGTAAACCGTTCGCGATACCTCGTTGTTAAAGAACATGGTGTGTGGCGAAATGGTGCTATCCGAAACACTTTCCTGGGGCTGCTGTTGTGCACTACGGGCCATAGACGAGAGGGGTCAACGACGGTTGCGGAGATGTGTACGGACGAGCTGACGCGCAAATGTCGAGCAGTTGACCGCCAGGATAAACCAAGGGCCTACCGACAACGTCTCCTCGACGAGCGTTGAGCGTACTTTGCTGCGTAGGGTGGCCTCTGTTTTTTATGTTCCTAAAAGTTTATCTCCCAGCATCCTATTTTGCTCTAATCAATAGAAAAGGGACCGTGCTAAATTTTATTATTATTATTATTATTATTATTTCTTTACTTTTTCAGGCGTTATGTCTTCTTAAAAATGGAAAGTGACGCGGACCTTGATCAAGCGTGACTTCCTTTTCACTGTACAGTACATGTTACATTGCATTTAGGAACTTTCGGGTAATTGAACATGTATCAATAATTACAGATTTCTGTAGTTGTATATATACGTTTGGATGAAGCTGTATTGCGTTGATGTACTGCTGGATATTGTGTGGTATGACTCCTGTAGTTGATAGTATAACTGGTATAATTTCAACTTTATCCTGATGCCACATATCCTTGACTTCCTCAGCCAGTTGGATGTATTTTTCAATTTTTTCTTCTGTATATTTGTTGTATTGGGTATGGATATTTCGATTAGTTGTGTTAATTTCTTCTTTTTTATTGGTGAGTATGATGTCAGGTTTGCTATGTCGTGTTGTTTTATCTGTTATAATGGTTCTGTTACAGTATAATTTATGTTCCAGTATAATTTGTATTCATCATTCGCCAGTACATTTTGTGGTGCATACTTGTATGTGGGAACGTGTTCTTTTATTAGTTTATGTTGTATGGCAAGTTGTTGATGTATTATTTTTGCTACATTATCATCATCATCATCATCATCATCATCATCATTATTATTATTATTTTCCTTTCTCTGACGTTATGTCTGGTTAAAAATGGAAAGTGACGCGGACCTTGATCATTTATTATTATTATTATTATTATTATTATTATTACTACTATTATTTCCTATTATTATTACATAAAGTCTCATTATTAGAGACTTGTTTTAATAACCTTGTTATAGGGTTTTAATTATGATCTTGTAATTCTCATGCAAAAAAGTTTTGCATTAGCGCGATTCTGAGAGTTCCGGCACTTGTACAGAAAACTGGAATAGAGATCAACATAGACATCATTTCGGCGTTTTTTGTTGCTCATGGAACCACACATTGCATGTTGTACCACCATACGGCGAGACCTTCAGACATGGTAGTCCAGATTGCTGTACACAGCAGTGCGTCTAATACCCAGTAGCACGTCCTCTTACATTGACGCATACCTGTATTCGTCGTGGCATACTACCCACAAGTTCATCAAGGCACTGTTGGCCCATATTGTCCCACTCCTCAATGGTGAGTTGGCGTAAATCCCTCAAAGTGGTGTCACGTCGTCCCTTAACAGCCCTTTTCAATCCATCCACGCATGTTCGATAGGGTTCATGTCAGGAGAACATGCTGGCCACTGCAGTCGAGCGAAGTCATTACCTGCTGGAAGTCATTCACAAAATGTGCACAATGGGGGTGCGAATTGTTGTCCATGAAGACGAATGCCTCGCCAATATGCTGGCAGTATGGTTGCACTGTCGGTCGCAGGATGGCATTCAAGTATCTTACAGCCGTTACGGCGCCTTCCGTGACCACCAGCGGACTACGTCGGCCCCACATAGCGCCACCCCAAAACAGCGGGAACCTCCACCTTCCTGCACTCTCTGATGTCTAAGGCGTTCAGCCTGACCGGGTTTCCTCCAAACACGTATCCGATGATTGTCTGGTGGAAGGCATATGCGACAATCATCGGTGAACGTGGTGCCAATCCTGAGAGTTCCATTAGGCATATTGTTGGGACCATCTGTACCGCACTGCATGGTGTCGTTTTTTGCAATGATGCACCTCGCCGTGGACGTCGGAGTAAAGTTGCGCATCATGTAACCCACTGTGCATAGTTTGAGTCGTAACACGACGTCCTGTGGCTCCACGAAAGGCATTATTCAACATGTTGGCGTTGCTGTCAGGGTTCCTCCGAGCCATAATCCGTAGACAGCGGTCATCCAATGCAGTAGTAGCTCTTGGGTGGCCTGAGCGGGGCATGTCAGTGGCAGTTTGTGTCTCTCTGTATCCCCGGCATGTCTGAACATCAGCTCATTGGTTCACTCAGAGACGCCTGGACACTTCCCTTGTTGAGGGTCCTTCCTGGCACAAAGTAACAATGCGCACGCGATCGAACCGCGGTACTGACCGTCTAGGCATAGTTGAACTATAGACAAACGAGCCGTGTACTTCCTTCCTCGGAATGATCGGCTATTGGATCCCCTCCGTCTAATTGGCGATGCTCATGCATGGTTGTTCACATCTTTCGGCGGGTTTAGTGACTTCTCTGCACGGTCAAAGGGACTGTGTCTGTGATACAACATCCACAATCAACGTCTATCTTCAGAACTTATGGGAACAGGGGTGATGAAAAACTTTTTTTGGTGGGTGTATATAATAAATATCATAATTCTATATACAGTGAAACGCTAATAGTGTAAGGTGAAGTAAATGGCAGCTGTACAAACCTAGAAATATTGTTCGGAGGTGACCTGTTTTAACTCCCTTGCTGTCATCACAATTTTGAGTTGTGTTCAGAAGCTGCTTTGACTCACTAATGGAGAGCAAGTTCTGGCCCAGACATGGCACTTTTCAAGAAATTTGTAACGACTTGGAGCAAGCTCGACAAGAATGCCTATACATATAATCGGTAGCAGTCAAGTAACACATAATCTGCGGTTATCATTCTCGGATATCTTGAAGAAAGAAAAATTTTCTACACACAAAAAACTATGATGTGATTTCCAAGAACTGCTGGAGTGAATGATAATATTTCTGGATGGCATTCCAAAGAAAGAGGTATATGTTTGATTCCCAGGAGCTGTAAATCTCCTCTCAAACAGCGCAATACACTGGTTCGACAGCTACCTCAAAAACAGTAGTCAACAAGTCATTTGTGGGTCGGACAAGTCATCATGGGAAAACGTGCGCTCTGGAGTTCCCCAAGGCTCCGTCCTTGGTCCATTACTCTTCTCACTGTACATTAATGATATTTCTTCAGTGATTCACTCCTGCAACTACCATCTATATGCCGACGACATCCAACTGTACATAAGTGCAAGGCCCAAGAACATTGCTGACGCAGTAGCGAGTATGTACGCAGATCTTTGATCTGTTTCTCGATGGGCACAGAACCTAGGTCTGAAACTAAACCCCAAGAAATCCCAGGTCATACTTATATCTCATCCAAAGTTAATCAGCCGGTACTTTCGCGAAACAGTCCCTCAAATACTCATCAATGGTACCCAACTACCATACCAAAAAACTATAAAAGATCTTGGAATAATCTTGGATGAACACCTAAACTGGGAAGAACAAACAGTCACAGCTTGCCGGAAATCGCTCTCCTCCCTACATGCAATTCAAAAATTTAGAAAAAACCCATGTTTAACAAAAATTAGTCCAAACACTAGTCTTGCCTAATCTTTACTACTGTGATGTAGTACAACACGGCACAAATAGTGAAAATTCGAGATGCCTCGAGCTAGTGATGAATGCTTGCGTTAGATACGTGTGCAATATACGGTTGTATGATCGTATCAGTCCTTCATATTCCCAGCTAGGTTGGACACGCCCACATAAGGCACGCAATCTCCACACGATGTGCTTACTTCATCGATTTCTTAGCCACTGGTGCCCCCAATATTTTTCTTCTCACATTAAACACCTATCATCATTCCACAACCGCAATACCAGATCGGATACGTCTAGCATCTTGGCTGTACCTTTACATAACACAAAATCTTTCTCCGTGTCATTCTCCATGTCAGCCATACGACTATGGAACGCGCTCCCCTGTGATCTGCATCTTATCCAGAACCGCCCAACATTCAAGAAGGAACTCAAAACTTACATATTGTGCCCCTCTCATCTTTTTCTTTCTCCTCTCCATCATAGCTTCGAATTTTACCATTCTATTTCTCTTCCTCTAACCTATCTACCTCTTCTATATCTCTTTCACCCCATTCCATCGTCTTATGTCTCTGCTTGATGAGAATAACTCACAAGCTGCAAGAATATAACGAGAAAATTCCCAACTTGCAATACGACTGACATTCATAAAAGAAAAATATGTTTACTTTCATATACATAGTCATTATTATTATTATTATTATTATTCTTGATTGTTATAATTATTTTTGATTGTTATAATTATCATTGTACTACTTTTATAATCTCTATTTTTTTTTCTTTAACATTAACACTGTATAACATGTTATATGTCCTTAATGTTCTGTAGAAACTGAAATTTGTTGAACCTGAGTATGCCTGGTAAGGTGTAAGAGAGGGCCTGAAGGCCCTAATCTTGCCAGGTAAAATAAACGCATAAATAAATAAATTTAGGTGGACGGCAATGACCATATATACGTTTAAGTTCTAGAAGTTTCAGTATCAGTTTTCCTTATCTGATATGTACTCATTAACAAGAGCCTGGTCTCTGCCAACAGAAGCAGCAAAGGCATGTTACTGTGATTTCCTATTCATGACTCAATTGATAAATTAGCAGGATATTGACCCACAAATCAGCAAGGCTGCCTTTGGTACTTAGACCCAGAAAATGGCTTTAGCTTTGTTTGAGGACATTGTCCCTTTTTCTGTACCACATTTTCTCTCAATACTCATTTTCTCAACAAAGACCATCCAACATTGAAAGATGACTACCATTACAAAAGTGAAATCCAAATTTTTGAGGAGTTCGCTGTTGTGCATGGTGCTGTTGAAAGACGTGTGAAAACTCCTGTAGCATTACAATAACATCCTCACACACCACAAAACTGAGCAACAATTTGCTCAACAGATTGTTGCAGGAGTGCATATAAAAATACACAGAAGCTACTAAAACTTCTCTTCTCTTAAAAAATAAACTTCAGTGCCCAATCAGTCACTATTTTTTGATTCTGCAAAAATAGATGTTGAAAAATGGTTGTTGTAGATGAAAATGTTTCTCAGGTCGAAAATCAGTGCATCATGAAAAACAAATTTTATCTCTCTTAAATTTTTCGGGTAGTTTTTTGAATTCTTCAATTAAATAATATTAGTCAAAATGATTGTAAACAATTGATAGGTTAGCTTGACTGTGTCACATACAATACTCCCACGAGAGACAAGTGTACTGTGGAGTTAAGCCCGCCGGAGTGGCCGAGCGGTTCTAGGCGCTTCAATATGGAACCGCGCGACCGCTATGGTCGCAGGTTAGAATCCTGCCGCGGGCATGGATGTGTGTGATGTTAGATAGGTTTAAGTAGTTCTAAGTTTTAGGGGAATGATGACCTCAGAAGTTAAGTCCCATAGTGCTCAGAGCCATTTGAACCATTTGTGGACTTAAAGAAGAAGAGACAGCGTATTAACGGAAATACGTGTTGTGGATGCTATCTGTAGCATTTTGTGATGCGAAAACTCATAAATAAAGTGCGACGGATTATTAATATGACGATAAACGTAAAATACCAGCGCGAGAAATAAATACAACATCTCCGTGCGAACTCGATAGCAAAGATATACAGACGGTATGAAGGACATTCGAAGACAGATTTTATATGTCGGATTGAGAGGAGATTGTTGGAAGCCGCCATTAAGGCAGTAATCTATGTTTTATAGTTTTGAAGAACATAAATACAAATAAAAGCGCAAAAGGGATATCAGGTGTGTAGAGTTCATAACCCTTAATCATTTCAAAAGAAATATTCAGTGATTATAAAAACGGAAGTCGTTCGGAAGTGTTGTGCGGTTTGATGGTGCTAAACTGCAGTTTTACACGATTTTGAAATTCGTAGAGAATATTTCTCCGAAGACCTAAGTAATTTCATGAAATAAAGAAGGACGCCACATTACATATACATGACACAGCAAAGCACTTGGCTGTAACGATCGATTTCCGTAGAGCGGTAAATTATCTTTAGCGATTTCATGTGGAGAAGTTCCAACAAGAAGACTCAACAAGATCTGCTGCTGCGAGATGCATATGGTATTACCGTATTCTTTAACTTACGGAGAATATTAAGCAAAACAGACTTCATAACTACCGCAGACATAATTAAAAGAACTCATCTTAGCCACGCGGGATTATGGTTCAAATGGCTGAGCACTATGGGACTTAACATCTGAGGTCATCAGTCCCCTAGTACTTAGAAGTACTTAAACCTAACTAACCTAAGGACATCAAACACATCCATGCCCGAGGCAGGATTCGAACCTGTGCCCGTAGCGGTCGCGCGGTCCAAACTGAAGCGCGCAGGATTAGCCGAGCTGTCTCAGGCGCTGCAGTCATGGACTGTGCGGCTGGCCCCGGGGGAGGTTCGAGTCCTCCTCGGGCATGGATGTGTTTGTCCTTAGGATAATTTAGGTTAAATAGTGTGTGAGCTTAGGGACTGATCACCTTAGCAGTTAAGTCCCGTAAGATTTCACACACATTTGATCATTTTGACTCAAAAGGAGCAAACAGTAACTAACCATATACAAATATCAATTACTAACAATACGTAATCACATTAATGAACAGCTCATTAAATAATATAGAAAATAAAAATGAGAACTTTAAATTTGCTTCCGAGTACAGGACGGCCAACAATTAAGAACTGTTGTAGTATATTGTGTGTAAGTACTAATCGTTTCATTGTGTGTGTGCCATGTATCAGAGCTTTGGTGGCGTTTGGTACGGTGAGCTGAGCAGTCACGATCCCTGCAGAACTTCACACCACTACAAGCTGAATAAGGCAGGCATGCACAAAAATTTCACAACCTTTACTCTTTATGTAGAAAGAAATTAATATTCTCAGTCTTTAGAGGAAGAGGTAGTTAGAGTTTTCATTTTGTTTCAGTATTGCAGAAGTAGATATAGAGAAATATATGTTCATTCTTGTCAGGTGTAATTCCATGTTATAGTGTATCAAAGTGCGTAGCCTGTTAGGTATTTCATGTGTTTTTCGATTTGTCACGGTAGAACCTAGAGCCCAAGTAATGATGATAGGGAAAAATTTCCAGACATTCATGAAATGAGTGGCAATTCTGCTGTAGATGAAATAGCAGCTTCGTCTCACCAAGGGACACAGCCCATGGCTCAGATTTTAGAGAAACTTAAAGTTTTGTCTGTAGTGGTACAGGCTGTATCCCAGAAGGAGGTGGATATGTCACGAAAGCTAACTGACATGTCAACTGTAGTGCAAATCATGTTACAAAAGCAAATAGACAGGGCACAAAAGCAGTCTGACATGTCAGAAGCAGACAGATATGTCAGCGGTTATTCAATAATTAGTGACGGAGTGGCCGAGCGGTCCTAGGCGCTTCAGTCTTGAACCGCGCGACCGCTGCGGTCGCAGGTTCGAATCCTGCCTCGGGCATGGATGTGGCTTATGTCCTTATGTTAGTTAGATGTAAGTAGTTCTAAGTTCCTTGGGACTGATGACCTCAGAAGTAAAGTCCCATAATGCTCAGAGCCATTTGAACCATTTTTTAATTAGTGACGCAACAACAACAGATCTCAAATGAGATAAGATAGTTGCCCGAGGCCCAAAAGCATTTTACTTTAGAGTTGCAAAAGGTGACACAGGAAATGCATACTATGAAGTCGAAACAGGAGGAAGTGGAGAATTCCGTAGTCGAGTTGACTGAAACGGTAACAAATATAGCTTCTGATTGTGATAAACTCATACGCGACTATTTAACGAACAACAGGAATTTTCCAGTAAGCTAGACGGATGGGCATCTGCGAAAGAGGATCAAGTGATGCTATGTGTGGATGCTAGAAAGCAGTAAGCTAATTGTCCATCGAAAGTTTACCCATGGCTGAGAGTATTAAAGAAGACTTAAAGGATGTTAAAGATTAATTAGGAATGAAATTTAAGCAATGGAAAGACGAAATAGTTCATTCTGTGGAAAACATTACTAAAGATCTCGAACAAATGCAAGGGGCAGTAAAAGAGCGCCGGAATGAATTGCGTGAGGTTGCACGTACGCAGAATTCAACACCAGAATCTTGTTACGGGAAAGGACATGCTTCGCATCCTATGAAATTGAGTTATAACTGAATGTAAGCAGCGTCGCCCAACAACAATGTTTACGCTGCGATGTTGATGGAAGGGAAATTACGTAAACACAGACAATTTCAACCGTTCTCACCCGACAGGAAGTCAATAAACCCTGTAGTGTTTATACGAGGATTTCGAGGTATATTACCCAGGGAATGGACGGAAGCACAGAAAATAAGTTATGTCAGGATACCTTCAGGGTGACAGTGCATTGTGGGCTACAGACGTGATGGACACATTGAGAACTACGAAGAGTTTGAAAAGGCATTTTTGGTGAAGTATTGGTCGCGAGGCGTACAGGAAAGTTCACGCGAGGAAGCATTTAATCCTTAACCGTTCTGTATAAAGACAGGCAGCCTACGCAGATACTTCGAGAAGTATCTAAATAAAGCCAGGTATTGGGACGAGCCCATCACACATAAAGGTATCTTACGCATTCTGAAGTCAAAACTTCCTGCAGAAACTAGGGAAAAATTAATTCACGCTTCAGAGGAGAATCTTGAAGAATTTATGTCGGTAGTAGATTCAACAGATCTAATCCAAGAGAATATTAAGGCGAGAACAGATAAGCACAGCACTTTCTCGCAGTCAAATAATACGAGGGTTATTCCAAAAGTAAGGTCCGATTCGCCGTAACTATTGAAATTTGGCGCCAATGACAAAACACGCATGCGCGCCGACTCCCGGCAAGCCTTGCGCGTCAAACGCCGCCATTCGCTTTGTTACTGTTGCTGAGTGTAGTTCACAGTGTCACTTTACAATGTTTAAGACAATTGATCAGCCCGCCGATTGTGAAGTAAGGGCAGTGATACGGTTTTTGTCTGCAAGAAACAATTCAGCGGCGGAAATCCATCGGCAGATTACTGAAGTGTACGGTCCTAACATAATGAGCGACAGTAAAGTGCGCAAGTGGGTGCGAGCTTTTAATGAAGGACGGGATAATGTGCACGATGAACCACGGTGTGGCCGACCATCAGTGATTTCAGACGATTTGGTCAATGCGGTTGACAAAAAAATTCGTGAAGATCGCCGATTCACTATTACAGACGTAGACATGCATTTTCCGAATGTGAGTAGAACAACTTTGTACAGAATTGTGTCTGAACATTTGAAGTTTCACAAATTGTGTGCCCGTTGGGTTCCCAGGCTGCTTACTGAGCCCCAACGAATGAAAAGAATGGCTTTTGCTCTTGATTTTTTGGAGCGATATCATAAGGAAGGTGACAGTCTTTTAGACACTGTTGTCACAGGGGATGAGACATGGGTTTCTCACATCACTCCAGAGTCTAAACGTCAGTCAATGCAATGGCGTCACACGTCATCGCCAGTCAAGGTCAAGGCAAAGCAGACAATCTCAACACGTAAGGTTATGGCGACTGTGTTCTGGGATAGACGTGGAGTATTGTTAGTCGACTTTATGGAGAGAGGAACAACGATTAATAAAGCCGCCTACTGCGCTACCCTGACTAAACTTCGACGTGCAATCCAGAATAAGCGACGTGGTCTTTTGTCGTCTGGAATCTTGTTGTTGCATGACAATGCCAGACCCCACACTGCAAATGAAACGCAAGCTCTGATCAAGAAATTTGGATGGGAACAGATGGACCATCCTCCTTACAGTCCGGACCTGGCGCCAAGTGATTTCCACCTGTTCCGTTACTTAAAGGAGTTTCTCGGCGGCAAGCGCTTCGACACAGATGATGAAGTGAAAGAAGCAGTTAAGGACTGGTTATCGTCACAGGCGGCCGATTTCTATAACATGGGCATTCAAAAGCTTGGTGAACGATGTGACAAATGTTTAAATAAGTATGGAAGTTATCGGCGACTTGCGCGTCGATGGGGATGAAACGATGATGATCAGGACAACACAACACCCAGTCCCTGAGCGGAGCAAATCTCCGACCCAGCCAGGAATCGAACCCGAACCCTTAGGATTGGTGTCGTGCTGACCACTCAGCTACCGGGGGCGGACAGTCAAATAATGCTTACAGCGGATGGGCTGGTAATCAACTGATTGGCGAGACAAACGCCAGTCGTGCTTCGCCACAGAATAACAACTACAGCCAGAATAGAAATACATGGAGAGGCTGCGGAAATAGCTTTCGTTACGGCTGTAACCGACAAAACAGACAAGAGAGACGATACAACCCAGGGTACAATGTAAATGCTAATTCTTCGAATTGGTATAATGCAAGTAATAGTCGTAACAGGCAGACAACAGTCGAGACCAGTAGAGAATGATTGGCGACAGAGATCACCAATATTTACCGAACTGAGAGAGAGTGCGGTTCATAGAAACGAATCGCCATTGGAAAACTAACGCCGACCAAATCATACCCCGGAGGAGCGGTCGTGGACTTGGATAGGGGCTATGTGCAGAAAGTAAATATGTTGCGCTATAATGGACAGTTCATGCAAGAGGAGCTTTGCACGGATACAATGAAGTGTAAAGAGAAATATTCATCTGCGCCTATTTCTGCCACGAGAGTGAAGGTAGAGGGTACCCCACTTAATGTAGTTTTGGACACAGGCGCATTGGTAAATACAATTTCACTGAGTTTATTTATACAGATAATGAGGAAGACCCCGTTGCCTACATTTCCTATGCAGCACTGTAAGATAGTCGGAGCGTTTGGCACGCAATCACAACCTGTGCAGACACAGACGATGTGAAGTTGGATTTAGGAAATTTACCGATAATACGCGCGTTCCTAGTTGTGGAGAAATTGATAGTCATCTGTGTTCTGGGAATTGAAACTGTGCGGGAGAAAGACGACAGATATTTGACTTCTTGACAGGTAGTGTGAATTTTTGGATCGACGGAACCCGAACCCAAGTAGATTTACTGAGAAAGGAAGGCAAACATGGAAGATGATGTACAGGGGCGAAATTTCAGTTAATTACCAAACAATCAAGGTCATGGAAATAGTTGATCAAATAAAACATAAGTTGAGCGAGCCAGAGCTCTTTAAAGACGAACAGAGGACACAATTTGCCTGTCATATTAAGCAAGTTTATAAAGGTATTCGAAGAACAGCCTGGTATAATTAAAGGTTGTACCAGTCATTTCAATGTAAAGCCACACAAAACATACTGCCATGGTTTTTATCCCATTCCATGGAAACAAAGAAATTCAGTCGACCAGGAAATAATGAGAATGTTGGAGTGGGATTTAATCGAACCCTCAACCAGTCCGTTCTGCAGTCCGTTTCTCACTGTATCGAAACCAGGTGGAAAGGTAAGTCTGGTACTAGACGTTCGTGTGAAAAATACAATCATAATACGAGTGTGTACTCACTCTGAGAACATTGATAATACATAAATACAACAGAGAGAAATATTTCACGGCGATTGATTTACGTGCATCCTATTCGCAAGTTAAGTTAGATGGAGAGTTCAGGAAATATACTGCATTTGTGTATGCCAGAAGAAGTTATCACTTTAAGGTTCTTCCATTTGGACTGAACATAAGTGCGGGAGTATTTATATCAGCACTAGATGCAGCATTAGGACCGGAACTAAGTAGTCCACTTACTTTGTTCGTGGATGACATCTTAATTGCTACTAACACATGGGGATAGCATATAAGAATTCTGGCACGAGTGTTGGATAGATTTGCGAGCGTGGGAAAAACAGCCAGTCTCCAAAAGTCGCATTTTTGCCTGGAAAGGATAAAATTTTTAGGTCATCTGATTACTGCAAACGGCATATTAACTGCTAGTTAAAACTTTCCTATTCCTAGGAATAAGAAGCAATTGAAAGGATTTCTAGGTCTCGCGTCGTTTTTTCGCCGATTTATCGAGGATCAGTCAATGAATTCTGAGCCGTTTCTACCTTTACTAAAGAAGAACGTGCACTGGCAGTGGGCTAACGAATGTCAATGCAGATACGATGCGACCAACAAGGCTTTGCAAATCCTAGGATTTTATACCATCCGGATATGTCACTCAAGTTCGGATTGAAGGCGGATGCCTCATCTGTGGGACTTGGAGATTGTTTGTTTCAGATTAGAGAACCCGCTGGCAAACCCACTTTTTGTCCAATAGCATTTGACAGTAGAACCCTGTCTAGCTGTGAAAGATCATATACAACCACAGAACAGGAAGCTCTTGCAGTAGTGTGGGCATTCAGGAAATTCAATTGTTATTTGTATGGTGCAAGGAATACCGTATACTGTGATCATCAAGCTCTCAGTTTTCTGCAAACTTGCAAACTCTTACATGCAAGTTTAGGAAGATAGACCGTCGCTCTCCAAGAGCATCAATTCAGAATTGTGTATATACAAGGGAAGGAGAATATCATAGCTGATCGTTATTACGTCTTCCTGAAGTTGTAGAAGAAGGTATGGTTGCAGATGAGAATGAAGATGAATTCCCAATAGTATTGATGCTAGACCAAGTTAAAAGGAGATATTATTTGGAATTATGTGGTGACATGCCAAAACTTCAGCAAGATGATCCACGATGGAGAAGGGTTAGACAAAGACTGGAAGATCAGCAAGAAGAGAAGATAACCCAGTATTACAAAGTAGTAAATGGTGTTTTATTTCATCGTCAGAATGATCAAAGTCAGAACTGGTGTGCTTGTATACTGGAGGAATTTGAAGAAAAATTGATGTGGTGTACTCACAATACTTGGGGATATTTTGGTGTTGCAAAATGTGCTAATAAACTTAGAATGTAATGTCATTTTCCGGATTTAAGAAGGAAAGTGTGGGGAGTTTTAGGAAAATGTTTGATCTGTCAGAAAACAAAACCAGATAACAGAGGCAGTGAAGGCCTGTTACTCTCTATTTTACCGGAGAAGCCACTATCTCTTATCAGTAGATGTATTTGGACCACTATCCAGAGAGAGAAGAGGGTGTAAATACATTGTTGCTTTTCTGGATGTATTTACCAAGTTCATGAAGTTCTATCCAATGAAAATTGCTACAGCAGCGCCAATCCTTAACCGTTTGTTTAATGATTATATTCCAGGTTTTGGAAAGCCAGACGTGAGACTATCCGACAATGCTACGAATTTTACTCGACATAAATGGAGAAATACATTATCACGAGCTAACATCAAGCAGATATTAACGTCCAGATATAATCTGACCGAGAACCTGATCGCGAGAACATTTCGCAAACTTAATCGATTTATGCAAACGTATTGCCATAATAAGCAAACAAGATGGATTGAATACTTTGATACGTCTGACGAGATAATGAATAATTTGCCTCATGTGTCAACTAACTTCACACCAGCTGAACTGATGTCTGAAAGAAGAGAGGGGAATGAGTGGATAAATAAGATACCCAAGTTATCACAGGGCGAAGTACAATGGCAAGACAAAATAAGAACAACTCTCATAAATCTGACAGAGAAAGCTAGGAAGATAAAAATAAATCTTAAAATCATGTTCTACGTAAACAATCTTATGTAGTTGGAGATAAAGTATTTCTACGCAAACATCCACAAGCGTGTTTGTTAAATAAAACAAATAAGAAATGGCAACTGATGGATCAGGGGCCATATGAACTCATGAGAATACCAAATCCAGGAGCATATGTATTGGGTCATCCTAAGAGCAGGAATGTAAAGGGGTTATATCCACATCATGACTTGAAAAGGTTTCATTCATGAGAATGTTGGAATATAAGAAAAGGAGATAATGTTGTAAATAGTAGTATAAGTTATATTTTCTTAATTTCAAATAAGACGATGATGGATCGAGGACGATTCATGGAAAATGAGTTACCATGTTGTATATAACAAGATATATGTGTGTGTTTTCCTTCAGCATGTTATGTGGTTTTAGGAAAAATGAATTATGATATTTTAAATTTCAATAAAGACTTAAATATAAGAGAAATTTATTTCAATTTTCATTACGTTTTTAGTTTTAGGAGAATGAGAATATTCATCCTAAAGACATGGAAAAGAAGCTATTCGAAGTAACGACACAGTGATATTGCTGACTAAAGATTTCAGTGATTGAGGTCATTCCACTTGCTGGAGTTTTTGAAGTAATTGAGATAGATTATTCGTAAGATGATCTGGAAGGTTAATGCTGGACCAGATTGGGAGAGGATTGTGTGATCGTTGTGTGGTCTTTGATGGTAAAATGTAATAATTTGCAGGATGTGGTTGGATGAAAGGAAAATTGACTGGGTTGAATTTGTGTGGATTTGGCGGTGGTAGAGAATTTATAAAGACATTCTGAGAAATGGTGAAATTTATTTTGAAGACTGAACAAAGTGTGAAATAGTGTGAGTGAACCATGCTCTGGCTCGTGTTGGTGCTGTTGTAGGTTTACGTCCTCTGTTGAGTCCAGACTGTATTGTTTAGTTGACATCGTTGCTGTTGTTTGTCTTCTTCTTTTGTTGACTGGTGCCACTGGGTTTCTCAAGTGTTGCCTGTCCACAAGTGGCAGCAGTGATGTTATCAATATGTAGTAACTGTGGTCCTATCTTTGGGGTGACCTGGTGGTTCTTCTGTGTCGTGTGGGAGAGCAGTTCAGTTGGGGACGCAGGAGGAGCCAAGTCAGCCCAGAGCGAGAACATGCCGAGACCACTTGCGGCGCACATTGACTGCCAGATCGAAGGGCTGTGGTCACGAGGGTGCACTATCTCTTCGAAACCGAATCCTGCATGTTTTGAGTGCATTTCAATTCGAGTAGACAAATGTCGACCATTGTGAAATCTCGTGATTCTCCAGTGACTTGGGTTTGTGTTTCTGCTCGTAGTGTTGCCAATGCAAAGAGCAGCGACTGGAGTGCTTGGGGAAGGCGGATCTGTTTAGCTTTCCTGGGCTTCTAATTACTGTTTACTACCTTCAGCTTGTTACAATTGTTAAGTTCAATCAGCGTTTTTTTCCTGCCTGGTGGCCGCTAACGCCCCAGTTACCTGCCCTGAGGGTTCGTGTATGTAACGGCACTGTACGTTTCCTCGTCTTGACGCTGCTGTCTGGTGAGGCGTGTAAGTTTGACAGCTTTCTTGATTGTAGGTTGGTTGGCGATTCTTCTACCTTGGTGGTAGTGATTCCTTTCTTGTTCTGGGCTTTAAGCACAGTATTCTGCGGGTGGAGTGCCGACCGCCGATTCCGGATTTGGCGTATTTTTTACATCTTTACATTTCGTTTATTGGACGTAAGGTAGCCTCACCATCATTAGTCACTTGTTAGACTGCCACTAGTCTCAGTTACCATCTTGTTTGTGTGAATGCAACTCTTGGCTGCCTTTCCCATCGCTCGCGAAAGTGTTTTGGGCATGACCTACTCAGAAGCCGATTCCTGGAGCACCATCTGTGACTGGCCCTTGTGTTTTTTTTATTGTGTTATTATTTTGTTATTGCATTACCAAGTTACCATCATTTGTCTCACCTGTTTGGTGATCAGTTTTTTGTCCTTTAGGATTAATCTTTGTCATTATATTCGCTGTTTCATTGTATGTTGTTTAACTTTTTTAATAATTGCCATTCTTGGCGTTTAAGGTCGTCAGCCGTGAAACAATTCTTAATTTATGGCCAATAAGGCCTTCAGACGTGCGCATGATTACTTGTTTTAAATTCCTAATTTGGTAATTCTGTTTTAGCAGTGAGCTTTAAGATCTTTGGTGATTTGTCTTTTATATTTCAATAACTGTAATTGTAAGTTACGACAAGTTAAAAGCATTCTTAATTTATTCCCAGTAAGTCCTTCAGCCGTGAAACAATTCATAAATTATTGCCATTATTTTAATTTGTTTTTGATTTCATATTTAAAAGAAAGCCAACCAATAGTAACCGATTACTACCCCGTCCACAATGGTAACCGAATCCTGCCTTCCTTGAGTACCAGGTATCAGTGAGATCCTGTGAACAGCAACGAACTTCCAGTGAAGTATTGTGTGTTTTCTGGTGTCTATGAAATTATTAACACGTGCCTGGGTAGTGTCGTAAGTTAGACTAGTGAGGCGACACACGAGTGACTATCTAGGTGCTGAGAAGCAGAGATACACTCATGTGCGTCATGTTTGAACTAGTGATGTGAGTAATCAAAGAAACAGGAAAGTCATACGTACGAATAATCACAGCAGTTTACCCAAGACAATTAAGGCAGATATGGTACTCTGACAGTGATGGCCGATTTTGCAAAAGTAGAAAGAACAGAGGATTGTAATGATAGACTACCCGCCTACGAAGTGATAAAAGTGTATGTTACCTCTCCCGAATCATGAAATTCAGACCAGGAACGTGAGACTGACAAATACTTTGTAGTAATCCGTTCTCTCACAGCCCTTTCCCATCAGTGATTATGACCACTGATACTGGTTATAGCCGGCCGCTGTGACCGAGCGTTTCTAGGCGCTTCAGTCCGGACCCGCGCTGCTGCTACGGTCGAAGGTTCGGATCCTGTGCCGGGCATGGTTGTGTGTGACGTCCTTAGGTTAGCTAGGTTTAAGTAGTTCTAAGTATAGGGGACTGATGACCTCAGAAGTTAAGTCCCATAGTGCTCAGACCCATTTGAACCATTCCGCCCACTAATACGCTAGGGAGCGGTAGAATAATGCTGTGAATGTTTTGGTCGCGTATGGTCTTACACAGAAAATCCCCTTCCAAATAGGGGCTTCAGTGGCGTTTTATGATGGAAAATCGCATAAATAAAGTGCAACGGACTATTAATATAACGATAAAAGTAAAATACCTGCTCGAGAGATAAATACATCTCCGTGTGAACTCGATAACACATATATACAGGCGGTATTAAAGTACGGCAAAGATACAATTATTCCATGTGGGACACTGGAAGAGAGATGTTCTATGTCGAATGGAGAGGAGATTGTTGGAAGCCGCCATTAAGGCAGCAATCTATGTTTTATGGTTTTGAAGAAAATAAATACATATAAAAGCACAAAAGGAGTATCAGGTATGTAGAGCTCAAAACCCTTAAGCATTTCAAAAGAAGTATTCAGTGATTATAAAGACGCAAGTCGTTCGGAAGTGTTGTGCGGTTTGATGGTGCGAACCGGCAGTTTTACACGGTTCTGGCATTCGTCGATAATATTTTTCCGAAGACCTAAATAATTTCACGAAATAAAATTGGACGCCACATTCCATACACATGACACAGCACAGCACTTGGCTGTACCGATCGATTTCCGTAGAGCGTTAAATTATCTTTAGCGATTTCAGGTGGAGAACTGCCAGCAAGGAGACTCAACGAGATCATCTGCTGCGAAACGCAGACTTCATAACTACCACAAACATAATTAAAAGGACTCAGCTTAAATAAAAGGAGCCAACAGTAAAAAGGAATCGCTAAACCAAACCATAAATAAAAATCAATTAATAACAGTACGCAATCACATTAATAAAACGCTCATTAAATAATAGAGAAAACGAAAAAAAGAACTTTAAAAAGGCGTTGGATCCTCAGCCGAGAAACCTAGCGCAACTGGTGACAGTAGTGGAGTAGGCATGGCTCCACATCCATGGTTGTTTGACTGATTTGGGCTAGGGAACTGAAAGCCAGGTCATCGGCCCCATCGGATTAGGGAAGGACGTGGAAGGACGTCAGCCGTAACCCTTCAAAGGAACCATAGCGGCATTTGCCTAAAGCGATTTAGGGAAATCACGGAGAACCCACATCAGGATGGCCGCACTTGGGTCTGAACCATCGTCCTCCCGAATGCGAGTCCAGTGTGCCAACCAATGAGACACCTCGCTCCATCCCACATCCATGTCGGTAGTTTCCTGAAACTCACTGTCTCTCTTCCTGCACGTCTCTCAGCGGATCCCGCCGCAGATGATGACTATTCAGGCTTTTGTCGGATGATCACAACAACGTAACTGGATAGCTGATTTAGGAGAACAGTTTCTGATAGAAGAAAGACGAAGACCGCAGAATGTCTCATTTACTAAAATGACCAGTCTACGCACGTTTAAACGGTTATTTTCACATCATGAGCACTGTGAAGAGCTAATGGGATTTAACTTACGTATAAAAAACTACAACATGACAATAAAATGTAAAATCATTAGGACATTTGTATGTATAGCATTACATTGCTGTTATTGTTCAAACAAATAATATAACATACTTCCTATAAATGTATAAAACAGTTTAAATAGGAAATCCAATATAAATAAGTGTAGGATCCTTGAATGCCTTTTATGACGGTTTTTGCTACATCTAGCGACGCCGTTTCCATGGAAATACCGGTAGGATGGGTACTGATAGTCAAAGATTATGCTGTAAGATGCCATTTCCATGGAGAGGCTGTATAATGACCGCTGGAGACCATAGATGTGTGTGTTAGACGCTATTACTGTGGAGACGTCGTTCAGATGACCGTTAATGGTCCAAGATGTATTTATCGGACACTGATCCCACGGTCATGTTGTTATTGATATAGTCGTTGGCCGCCGTGGACGCATATAGAAACGACGTGACTACCACAATGAAGGCACCTTGTATCGGTGTAAAATACCGCTCGAGGCTTAAGGTGGCATTTTTCCGTATGTTGCTTGAAGTTGCTAGCACTAGACTTCCTGAAGTCATAACACGGTGGGGGAAAAATAGAAAAAGAAGTTATTTCCAAATACGACGGTTGGAGCTTTAATAGTGGCAACTATTTGTTTACAGCTCGTACAAAACAGATACGTGTTTCAAAGTTTTACAACCTCCACAGTAGTCACCAGCATTGTGTGTAACCAGTTGCCAGCGATGTGGAAGTCGTAGGATACTCTTAGCCCTGCCAGATGTGTTGACAGTTCAAGCGGCGCGGTCTACTGCCCGACGAATTTGTAGCAATTCTGAAGCGAATGCCGTGAAGTGTTTCTTTTAGTTTAGAAATCTAGTTGAACTCATGAGGGCTTAAGTCAGGAGGGTCCAGTAAGTGGTATAGCACTTAGTAGCCCCAACAGTCAAACAAATCAGTAGCAGCTTGCACTGTAGGTGCTTGAGCATTGTCCTGCAAAATGATGGTCAGGTCCTGCAGAAAGTGTCATCACTTCTGTCTCTAACCTGGTCGTAGGTTGTGTTCCAAAAACGAACAGGATAGAGACAGAAGTGATGACACTTTGTGCAGGACCTGACCATCATTTTGCAGGACAATGCTCAAGCACCTACAGGGCAAGCTGTTACTGATTTTTTTGATTGATGGGGCTGCTAAGGGCAATACCACATACTGCACTCCCCTGACGAAAGCACTCGTGAGTTCAACTCGATTTCTAAACTGAAGGAAACACTTCACGGCGTTCGCTTCAGAACTGCTACAAATTCGTGGGGCAATAAACCGCGCCCCTCGAACGGTCAACACAACTGGCATTGCTAAGAGTATCCTACGACTTCCACATCGCTGGCAACGGGTTATACACAGTGCTGGCGACTACTTTTGAAGGTCATAAAACTTTGAGACACGTATCTATATTGTACGAACTGTAAATAACTAGTTGCCGCTACTGAAGTTCCAACCCTCGTAAATACGAGTATGAGTAAATTCTTTATAGCATGAGGGTTTTTAATTATAAAGATACTGTTTATAATGATTTGATTATACGGATATTGAGACTTGTGCATTTCCGTAGGTGAGCAACTAACATGAAAAGATCCTCGAGACCGGCATTTAAATTTGCAGCCTTAAGTCCCTAGTAGTAGATTTATTCGTTCCCGAAATTTTGGAAATACGGTCGCCTTCTTTGAGCTCCTATTGATTTCCTCTTTTCATCAATACCTCTTGGGCGCCAGTTCCTTTTGCAATACTATTGATGGGCCGATCACTTTTTCACAGACAGAAAATGTGGCAATTAGTTACCTCATTTATGTAAACCACAGTTCGACACAGGCACATTCTCATTATTCTTTTACATAGTTGTTGGCGCATATCACACTTGAGGAAATCTTCCACTTCAATGTTCGAAGTAGGGAGTGCGCGAATTTCGCGTTTATTGGCAATTCTGAACTAAATCACGGGCGGTCCGCAGCTGCGACTCCAAAAAATATCGCCGAAGTATATTTCGGGTAGTAACTGTACAGCAGCGCACATCGAATTTTGATGGGACAGTTTTATGAGATTTATGTAGAGTAGGCTGTGTCTTGTTGAGGTTACTATGTCGTCGAATCTTTGCCTTGCTTTGTACTCTGATCTACTCAGTTAAGTTTTTTGAAAAGTATGTTGATTCTCAAGCTCTATCTGTTCGTCTTCATGTGACACATTTCAATAAGATTCCTTCAATTACTTTTCAATGATTTATATCTGTAGATTTTGAGACTATAGTAATGAGTATTTGGTACTCGGACATCTTAAGTGATCAACGCGCACACTAAATAGAGTAATTTGGTTGCCGAATGAATTGTAATTTAGTTTCCCAGAACATATCAGCATTTCAAGTAATCTCTTGCTATAGTGGCTCCATCTGCTGATACTATGTAATGTAGCGAAGTAATTACCCAACTACACTCCCGTATGTGATGAGCGACGTTCTAGCCATACATGTTCGGTGCCTGTGAGTCATCGAACACTATTTAGGAGCTACCGTGATAGCTACTTGACAAAACTTGCCGTCTTCGAGCAGTGCTAATGCACCGTCCTTGCTGCTGTAGCAACGCGTAGTTGCTTGCACTGGAATAACGTCCTGTATTTCCGTCGTTCAAACGATGATAGGTTAGGTTATCGTAAACATTTTCCTCATTATATGGTTGATGGTCATAAATAAAACTGTCTTCAAGCATACATTGTAAATTTCAGCTCTAGAAGACTGTTTCACTATCAACGATAGCCAGAGGCAACTTATGGGTGTCGCAGGAATAGCAGTAACGAAAGCCTTCGAAGACAACTATGGGTTTAGAGAGGCAGCGTTCAACTTCTATAGACTTTTGTGTGCACAGAAAACTAATTACAGCATGTTTCGCACATGGATAAAGTTACGAGCGTAATTTTCTACTTACCTTACTTATTTAAGTGACATAGTTTACTAGAAATCGTTCTAATTGCGACTTCCTCATTTATTTGCTTATCTCTTGTACTGCTTCAAACAGAATTAACACCCTCAAAAAAACTTTCATCTATTAGGACGAATACTTAAACGATACGTAATACGAATTTATTTATTGTGCACTAACTAGCAATAAGAATGGAATGGGAATTCCGCTGGTAAATCCTGAGCAGAGAGCGGACCGGGGGAAAAAGTACATTCAAGGCTTCCATGAGAAGGAAGATTTTTCTGATGACGTGATAGAAGTATAGAAAGGAGTCGATGTAGAAGAGACAGGGGAGCAAGTATTATAATCAGAATTTAAAAGAGGTTTGGTAGACTTAAGATCGAATAAAGCAGGAGATAAATAACACTCCCTAGGAACTTTTAAAATCATTGAAGTGGTAAGAAAACGGCTATTCACGTTGTGTAGAATGTATGGGTCTGGCGATATACCATGTGACTTTCGGAAAAATATCATCCCCACAACTTCGAAGACTGCAAGAACCGATAAGTTCGAGCGTTATCGTACAATCAGCTTAATAGCTAATGTAACTTGCTGACTAGAATAATATACACAAGAATAGAAAAGAAAACTGCGGATATGTTAGATGACGATCAGTTTGGCTTTAGGAAAGATGAGGGCACCAGAGAAGCAGTTCAGACGTTGCGATTGATAATGGAAACAAGACTAAATAAAAATCACGACACGTTCATGGGATTTGTCGACCTGAAGAAAAGCGTTGGTCAACGTAAAATGGTGCAAGATTTTCGAAATTCAGAGAAAAATAGGGCTAAGCTATAGGGAAAGGCGGGTGATTCACATTACGCACAGGAACCAATACGGCATAATAAGACTAGAAGACCAAGAACGGAGTTCTCGACTTAAAAAGGGTGTAACACAGACACACAGCCTTTCACCCTGTTGTTAAGTCTACACACTGAAGAAGCAATGGTGGAAATAAAAGAAAGTTTCAAGAGTGGGATTAAAATTCAAAGTGAAAGGATATCAACGAGAAGATTCACTGATGTTGCCGACCTCAGTGAACGGCAACAAGAGTTACAGGATCTGCTATAGGGAATGAATAGTCCAATCAATACAGAGTATGGACTGAGAGTAGGTGAAACAAAGACGAAAGTAATAAGAAATAGAAATGACATCAGCGAGATACTTGACGTGAAGTGTTGATTAACAAGTAGATGATATTAAGGAATTCTTCTACTTAGGCAGCAAAATAATCCATGACGGATGGAGCAAGGAGGACGTTTAAAGCAGACTGGGACTATAAAGAAAGGCAGTCCTGGCCATGAGAAGTGTGCTCGCATGAGACATAGGCCTTAACTTTAAGGAGGAATTTATGATAATGCACGTTAGGAGCACAGCACGGTAGTGAAACATGGATTGTGGGAAAACCGGAAAAGTTTCAAGCGTCAACTTTACGTTACAAATTACTCCGGATGTACTTAACATTTTACAATATAACAAACAGCATTGATGAAGTATTTGTTTCTATGTTCAGTTGTCCTAAAATTAATAACAGGTCTCCATTTATAAAAACATAAGTATGTGTTGAAAATCATACTTCCATACATTTCCCAGTGGTTTGTATTAACCAATTGCACAAGCCCCTCTCCTCACTTTCGGTCTGTGGAATTGGTTATCCAGTGTTTGTTGTGGTTTGGGACGTGTTTCCGGTAGTAACGTTAGGTGACTCATCCTGTATATCTCTTTATGTTGGTTCCTCGATCCCTTCTCAAGAGAAGTCACGGACATATATAGCACTATCAAAACAGATTGCAGTTTTTCACTCTGCAACGGAGCGCGACGTGGTTTCAAACTTCCTGGTAGATTAAATCTGTGTGTTGGACCGGGACTGGAAATTGAAGTATGAAAGGTATAAGGAAGGCTCTGACGGGAGTAAAGCTGCGAGGGTGGGTCACGAGTCATGCTTTGACACCAGTTCGGTTCCAGCCACCGTCGAGGCGACGTGTGCGGCTATGCTCGCTCTGGCGGAGGTGAACACTGCCTGACTGCTTAGGAAGTTCAGTGTGATTCAGCGTGTGCGTCCGTTTTGATTGATCGCGGAATGAACAGTGCGAGAGTGTACCATTAAGTTCGCTTTTCCTTTTGAAAGCCAGCTGCTCAGAGTACCAATAATGTAGATACCAGGCTCAACGAGAAAAAGCGAAGCTTTTTGTTCCAGTAGAACGTTTTTAGTAATGCAGTTTATGGCGCAGACAAAGATGAAGAAGTTTGGAGGCGTATTATGCAAGTAACAGGTGGTTCCAATGACTTTGCAGTATGTATGGGATAAAATATGACCGTCAGTATTACCTTTGCTGAATTAAGACATCTAACTGACCGTGTCTCCAGTGAATAGTTCAACTATGTCTTGGATGTTATTAAATTGGTATAAATAGTTTTTCTATTTTATTTGTCGTGCACTTGAGTCTATAAAAACCCGTCAAGAGTTTCTAAAAACTTAAAATTTCTTAGTTAATTATTTTGTAAATTAACAATTTATTGGAAAATGATGTAGTTTTGGGACCAGAAAATTTAAGGCTTCAAAGCTATGTTCTTGAAAGTTCTACATTTTAAGACTGGTACATTCTAGAGTTCGATAATTTTGAATAAAAATAACTTTTGAAACACTAAGTTAAGCTTTCTTTAAAATTTCCATAGAGATAAATAGGGCTTTTAAGTAACGTATGTCACTTTTGAAACAAGTAATCACTAATAACATCGAAGTGTCTGGAAGTGTACATTATCTTAAATAATGTTTAATTTCGATTTCCCTCTAACAAATACGTTACTATCGGGACGCTTTACACTTCTGTTACTTGCAGACTGTAAATTATATACTATAATAAAGTTTTGAAAGAAAAGGTTTTGTAAACAATTTTGCGGTTTCTTGTACTGAAAGTACATATTTTATGCATGCAATAGAAAACAGAAAAAAATATTTATTGACTGGGGTTACAGTAAGTGGAGGTATTTCACGTTGCTATGTTCGAAAGGCTATGGCTGGTGGTGACTTAAGTGATCAATGGTCAACAATACTGGATCCTGTTTTGACTGGACCAGAGGCAGGACTCTTCCTACACGTCGGACAGAGGGCCTGACGCTATTCTCTTAGTGAAAGCTGCGTCCTTGGATTCGCGTACGTGAAGGAGAACTATCATAGTAATACGTATATGCCTAAACGAAACTGCCATTTCAAACCCCATGCGGAAAAGAGATACTATTTTTGTGTTTTCTGATCACTTGATTCAGCATGTGAATGTTTTCTACCATAGCCGAGGGCTCAGCACGTCTGAATATCATGTAGGGGACCTGGGTTCCAGGCCGGCCGAAGTGGCCTTGCGGTTCTAGGCGCTACAGTCTGGAACCGCGTGACCGCTACGGTCGCAGGTTCGAATCCTGCCTCGGGCATGGATGTGTGTGATGTCCTTAGGTTAGTTAGGTTTAAGTAGTTCTAAGTTCTAGGGGACTGATGACCTCAGAAGTTAAGTCCCATTGTGCTCAGAGCCATTTGAACCATTTTGAACCTGCGTTCAATATCCATTAAGGCCAGCTGTTTGTTTTCGTAAGGCAACGTGAATGCTTTGAACACGCTCTTTTGAAGCAGATAGTGTGTTCGCCTCAAAGGGAAGTAACGTCTATGAAATCTAGTTGACTTCACGTCCATATGATGCCATATAACAGATGCTGACTTGGCTGCTTGGTATCGAGTGGTCTCTGGTTGTTACTGTGAAGGCACTTTTCTTTTATCACAGAGCATCCACCGTAAAACCGAAATAAACGCACTAACTGTGTAGCATTAATCTTGACGTATTCAGTTAACTGCAGATAAGATAGCATCATACATCAACTTTTTTTTTGCATCGTCGGTAGTCCAAATGGCACACCAAGTGATTTGTGTACTTCGTGGATGTTTCCTGAGCTCGTGGCTGAGACGTTCGGTTTGTCCGTATCATAATTCTCTTTGCGGGAGTTTGTTGCATTTTGTGAAGCCCTGGAGATATCAGGGGTTGTCTCTAGCCGTTCACGAGAGGTTATAGAGATGTCAAATGTACTGAAGATACGAAAAAGTATTTGTGATAGTAGTCCAGTGAATTTTTTTTCTTTTTATGTAGTTTGAAAGGGATCTCAGTGTCAACCACATCTAGTTCCCAGAATGGATATACACTTCCAAACGAGCTATAGTCGCCAGTCACTTTGGTAACATGGGGCTAAGCTGCACCTACCATGGTCAAACTAACAGCTCAGAAGTTCCCTTGACTTGAAGTTGTCCATCTTCTGTGAACTTTGCTCGTCTTAATTTAATGCAAATATTCCTGCTCAAATAATTTTTAGTGACTTTTATTGCGTATCTTGCCTTTACCGATATGTTCACCTACATACATGTTGATCACACATATTCAACACAACTCTTCTTCCCCCTCTCTACATCCACCTCTCCTCGATCTGTCTGTACACCTCATCGTCACACTTTTATCTGTCTAACTCCACCTCTCCACTCTCTCTTTCTCTTCATCTCCCCCTTCCATATCCTCCACTGACCCTCTCTGACTATACCTCCAAACCTCTGACCATATTCTTTTCCCCCATCTCTTCTTTCCATCTAGCCCCCCAACCCCCACCCCCACCGATCCTCTTCGACCTGTGCACTGCTCATCTACACCTTCCACCTGCCTCATTCATGTTCCTCTCCTCCCCTCTCGGTCCATTTCCTTTTCCTTCTCTTTCTCTCTGTCCCCTCCTCTAGCCATCTCAACTTACTCTCAACCAAACTCATCAGCACGTGTAGCCCCTGCAATATAGTTTGATAAATAAGGTCAATATTACAATCGTAACACAACTGTTCTGCAGGGCAGGCTACTCCTCAAGGGATTGAAAATAATTTATTTGCCCCTGGAATACAGGCTACATATGAAGCAGATCGATAAAGTAGGCTGACAGTACTCCAACAAAACACTCCCATCAAGCAAGGCAGCCTACATGTCTTTGCATGGAAAACCACATCTTGCCCCTGACATGAAAGCAGCCCTGGAAAAACAGGCTGATTGCCAGCCCTATACAATTCCCACATAACATGTATGTTGTGTATTGGACAGCCTATCCTCCAGGGACTGGAAGAAACAGGTATTTCCCATACCTCTGCTCTTTATGGAGTTAGGAAGTTACAGATACCACCATGCTGATACTTGTAACGCCAGCTGTAACTTAGGCAAATTCGGTTGAAATTAACTCAGCGGTTTGAGATGAGATCCTAGACACACTCTTACAAGGACCTTATCTACATCTATAATCCACAAATCACCTGACAGTCTATCTCCAAGTGTATTTCATGTATCACTACCCAATTTCTACCATAGTCATGAAAGGTGAATTGGACTGCTGGCAGGCCTTCATGAGAGTACATATCTCGCTAATTTTATCTTCAGGGTTCTTTCACTCTTAATTAAATGGTATTTTAACAATAAAATACATTGTGGTTCACAACACCTCTCTCATAGCCTGTGCCACGAAAGTATGATCAGCTCCAGCATGTCACTTCCACGCTAACAAATCTTAACCGTTATGTTGTTCTCTACTCTTGTCAGCATATTCTCTAATGCTTCTTTTCAACTATATTTATATCCAATCAAAAAAGGCTACGAAAATATCAGTACTTGTTTTGGTAACACCTAAATTTTAAGTTGATTCATTCGAAAGGAGAAGAAAGTGGGGCTAACAGACACTATGAGAAAGGTAGTAATGTGTTACGTCTTAGTCCTGAACCGACGTCTGACCTTTGCACGAAAAACAAGCTGCCAATAGGTATCAGAACCGAGTTGAGGAACGACCCTTCAGTTTAGCGAGAGAAGCGAAACGAACAAAAACCCACATCGTCACGGAAGCGCAGGTACGGCACCCACCCAGTAATGCAGTTTAATGAAAACATCTCCTACAGCTCGTAATACTGTCTGAACCAAGCGCGTCACGTTTGAACATAGTACAAGGAATTTTCGTGTTGTTAATTTTCGAAACAAGCCCGGAAATATAAACTTGCGAGTGTTCTTGTTGGCATTTAAAAGCACTGTTAACATCTTCGTAAATAATGATTTATGTCTTTTTTTACGGTGATCACACTCTTGAATAACGCAGTATTTAAGTAAGGTAGCAGCACAGATTCCGAAAATGAAGTAGGTGAGTAACAGTGCGTTTCAGCCATTAGATACGATTCAGACACTGAAGAACATGCAGATAAAATTTTGTAACTGCTACTCCAAATGAAAACCTTGAACGAAATATAAAAAGAATTCTAACTTCAGCTAATACGTCAGGTACTACCAACTTCTTATTTGACTATGTAGACTGTATCTAAGGAGCTGCAATTTAGTCACAACTTGGAACACAAATTACAATCATAAACAAAAAAAATAAATTGTTCCAAAACGGAAATGTATATTATTATTTCCACAAAGAACGAAATAGTTATGACAATTTAGAGTATGACCAAGGAAGGTATTGTATCTAGCGGTAATACAGGATATACATTGATAAATTATGCTTTTAATTACGGTTCCAATGGCCTTCAAGAACCTATAACTACTTTTTTCCGTCCCATTGGAGCAAGTCACCGATGGATATGACCGAACAATACTCCATAGAACTTTTCATACATGCTTGTGCGATTTATGTCGTTGTATGTAGCAGGCGAACCTATAAGCAGTCTTTTTTTTTTTTTTTTTTTTTTTTTTTTTTTTTTTTGCTACTGATAAGTCGCCCGTAAGGTGTTGTGAATGAGACCAGGCGAGATCGTTTGCTAAAACGAAGGAAGGAAGTTCTATTACGCAGAGATTACTCACTCACCAGTGTAGGAATAAGGGAGGGAATGGGATATGAACGTGTTGAACTATCCTCACGTTGGCATCAACTTAATACAGAGAACAAGGGGAAAGGTAAATCTACATAGTCGGTGATTTTGATGCGTTTCCTCCCAAATAACACATCAGTGGCTAACCATCCTCAAATCTTTGCCATCGACGGATGGAGACGCATAGATGGCAGGTGCAGTGGACAAGATTTGTGGCTGCGCCATAGGCGTTGGTAACTACACCTTGTAACGCTGGCCTCCAACATCGGTCGTCTGGGGAACTATACGGCCTAGTCACATACATTAATGTGCACACCTGTCAAAAGACTATCTGACGGACTTTTGGAAAACGGACCACTGCTAGACGTGCAGGACGGGGGTCAATGAGATTCTGGAATGTACCAACATTGATGTGGACTCATTCCGAGTGCACAGTAGCGGCCAGTCCCGCTGGGTTTCTCGGTTTAGGACGCACTGCTCGAACAGCCCGAACGAGGTAAACCTACAGATTCTAGGTTGGGTTTAAACCCTGGGAGTTCGGTGGCCAGATGAGTATGGTAACCTTATAGTGCTGAACATCCATGTGAACAACGCACAGATACTGTTAGTAGGCATTGGGCTCATTTCGGCGGTCAGTTTCTCAACAGTTGCTCGTGCATTTGTCCGTACGCACGCTCAAACCTGCCGTTCACCCCTATCCTCTGTGGCTCGCTATGCACCACAGTTTCTTCCACTGCTAGTGCTGCCGTCTGTTGTCTGTGAATGGTTATTGCACGTCTGTGTTGCCGCTACCTATGAATTTCCTCATGCTACCATTAAATGTTGAAACTTGATCCTCTGAGAGACACTGAACTCCTGGTACCACAAGTGTCAGTTCCTCCTTTTCATTAATTATTTATGAGGACTTAAATTTATCTGGATTAAAGGACGGGGTTCGAATGTGTGTGAATTCCTATGGGACCAAACTGCTGAGGTCATCGGCCCCTAGACTTACACACTGTATAAACTAACTTATGCAACGAATAGCACACACACCCATACCTGGGGGAGGAATCGAACCTCCGCCCGGAGGGGCCGCGCAATCCATGACATGGCGCCCTAAACCACGTGGCCTCCCCGCGCGGCAAGGACGGAGTGATTTAATTTGTACGGTTTCTTAAAGGCTAGTGAGTAGTGGAGTGTAATAGTTTTTCATTATTGCTGTAGATTACAGTACTTACAGGGCTACGATTACTGAAGTATATGAAAAAAACCTCAATTAGTTACGAACTACTTCGTGCACACAGTTTATTCAACATGTAAACGTCACTACAGATATTCGGATATAGATTGTGACATGTTCGATATGCCTGCCATCATTGGCGATGATGTGGCGCAGATGAATAAAGAAATTCTGCATGATACGCTGAAGTGTCGGAACCTCGATGCTGCCGATGATCTCCTGAGTGACTTTTTCAGCTCGTAAACGATTTTGGGGTTATCGCTGTACACCTTGTCTTTAATATAGCCCCACAAAAAGGAGTCACATGTGTTCAGATTCTGGGAATATGGCGGCCAATCGAGGCCCATGCCAGTGGCCACTGGGTACCGCAGAGTCAGAATGCGGTCCCCGAAGTGCTCCTCCAGGACATCAAACGATCTCCTGCTTCGATGGGGCAGAGCTCCGTCATGCATGAACCACATTTTGTCGAAATCAGAGCCACTTTCGATAACGGGGATGAAATCATCTTCCAAGACGTAACGTTCGGTACTCACTGTGCCATCAACGAAAATCACACCGATTATTCCGTGCCTGTATATTGCACACCACAATCAGCCGTTGAGGGTGAAGATACTTCTTGATCGCGAAATGCGCTAATATTGCTTATTGACGAAACCATTCAAATGAAAGTGGACTTCGTCACTAAACCAAGCCATACAGCGCATACTAATTCCCATCATTCCCTGCGGCCAACTGTGCAATTTGAACGTCCTAACGCAAACCGTTCAGAAGCTATGACAATTTAATTTCATATAGTTCTACATTTGTCACCCTGTAGCTTCACTTTGTCCGGTCTTGTAGAACAAAAATCATTATCCCATTCAGCGGCAGAAGTACAGAAACAACAAAATTTCGCTGTATACCTCTCTGTTTAGGACCTAATTCTCAGATTACGTGAGTACCTGTTGGCTGATGTACTGTCCTGAAAAACGACACTTCTTTTGCTTTGCATCCTGCGCCTCCTCGCCTGTTTATTTTCCTTGATGTGGGTCCAGGAAAAAGACACAGTAATCACCATTTATTATCTCCACGTTCCTAGGTAATCAACAAGAAATAATGCTAGTGTATTCCGCAAAATACAGGATATCATACTGTACTGATGAAATAAACCAGACTTTTCACTATGCTCGACCACTGTCTTCTAGCCTCTACTTTAATTCTATTACGTTTTGACGTGAAGTAATGGACCTATTTTTCACTCGCATTTACACAAGGCAGCATAATTGGCTGTTTTAAAAAACCATCCTGACGTGCATGACCAATCTGTTTTTACGTATGTTTTAGTCAGAATGCTAAAAATGTATCAACCACCTCATACAAAGTTTTCTCATTGGTAATTCTTTTGTCTTCTGATATGATACTGGGTTTCATGTACATTCAATCGCTGATTTTCCGATAGTGTATTGTGCACTTTGTGGAGCTTTCATTGTAAGAAGCAGTTTCGAGTCTTTCTTCAGATAGATTATGTTAAAGATGGGTACGAACATTATTAAACTCAGCTTCCTAGTTCTTAATTTGAAAAATTGAAACAGCGCACATCTCATACACTCCCAAGAAGTTAAACGAAATTCAGTTGGTGCTGCCACAATAATAGAGTTTTGTACAGTAATCCAGGATTCATTTGAAAGAAAAAAGAAAGCATCAACAGGTGCTTCAAAAGTCGTGCAGAGAAACTTATTTCACCGACGACTGTAACTCTCGCACGTTATTCCGCAGCTTTACAGAATTCGCATCGATGTTTTGAACTCTTTGACGTCTTAACACAAAGCGCTGTTCGTTTCCCCATATGCTAAGGATGTAAAACTGCGCCATCTTTTTGTTCTCAAAGTAATGTGGAAGTGCATTCTCGCCGTACGTAGTGGACCACGGAGTGCTACGGATGCGTTCAGACATGATGTCCTACATGTTTAGTCCAAGTATTCGGTGATAGCCTACTGCTGGTTCCAAAAAATATGAAATTATAAATTTAAATGGCTCCAAGCACTATGGGACTTAACATCTGAGGTTATCAGTCCCCTAGACTTAGGACTACTTAAAGCTAACTGACCTAAGGACATCAAACACATCCATGTCCGAGGCAGGATTCGAACCTTCGACCGCAGCAGTAGCGAGGTTAATCTACATCTACATCTACATGACTACTCTGCAATTCACATTTAAGTGCTTGGTAGAGGGTTCATCGAACCACAATCATACTACCTCTCTACCATTCCACTCCCGAACAGCGCGCGGGAAAAACGAACACCTAAACCTTTCTGTTCAAGCTCTGATTTCTCTTATTTTATTTTGATGATCATTCCTACCTATGTAGGTTGGGCTCAACAAAATATTTTCGCATTCGGAAGAGAAAGTTGGTGACTGAAATTTCGTAAATAGATCTCGCAGCGACGAAAAAAGTCTTTGCTTTAATGACTTCCATCCCAACTCGCGTATCACATCTGCCACACCCTCTCCCCTATTACGTGATAATACAAAATGTGCTGCCCTTTTTTGCACCCTTTCGATGTCCTCCGTCAATCCCACCTGGTAAGGATCCCACACCGCGCAGCAATATTCTAACAGAGGACGAATGAGTTTAGTGTAAGCTGTCTCTTTAGTGGACTTGTTGCATCTTCTAAGTGCCCTGCCAATGAAACGCAACCTTTGGCTCGCCTTCCCCAGAATATTATCTATGTGGTCTTTCCAACTGAAGTTGTTCGTAATTTTCCGTACTGAAGCGCCTAGAACCACTCAGCCACAGCGGCAGGCTATGAACTTTTAATAAATTAAATTTTAATACAGTTTTTTGTTCATGAATTTCGTTCCAAAATGGTAAAAAATTCATAGGTCCGATCGGAAAACGTTAAATAAGAAAGAATTAGGGTTTAAAAATACCGATCGGTTACTTTTTTTATAAACATCGATTCCCTTGCTACGCTTTGCGATGTCTCGAAAAAAGTTATAAATCGGGTTCTGTATAACTCGTTTACATCACTTTCTCATAATTGCTAATTACCGTAAGATCAGCCCGTGGAAAGTCAAAAAAGTAATTGTTTGGAAAATTATAAAATATTAATAGTTCTTCAAACAAATAACTTAAAAAAAAAAAGAGGGTGCCTTGGATTATTGGCTAGATCTTCTCGCCGAATGGCCCTATGGTAACGGTTTTAGAGTTATTTTCTTCGCAAAGAGTGGTACTATTAAATAACTTTTAATATTTTACTAATAGAAAGGACAATAAAACGACTTAGAAGAATTTATCAATATAGGAAAAGTGTATAACATATTTTATACATATTTGTAGAGAGTATTATTATTCAATTTTTGTGTAAGTAAGTAAATTTCTTTGCACTTATCCTGATATGTTGAATTTATTAAATTTTGTTTGAAAAATATTACGTACGTAGTAAGGATTACAGACCACGAGGTCAAAGGCGCTTCTTCTCGAGCGGAAAGATTAGTGTCGAGGTCCGCTGTGCTGGCCAGCATGTGGATGGTTTTTAAGGCGGTTTTCCATCTGCCGCGGTGACTGCGTACTGGTTCCCCTTATTGCGCCTCAGTTACACTATATCGGCGATTGCTGCGCAAACACAGTCTCCACTTACGCGTACAACATAATTACTCTACCACACAAACATTTACACTCGTCTGCTATGAGACGTTCCCGTAGGGTCCACTGGGTCCTGAACTGCTCAATAACCCGGAGTTCGGTGTGGGATGGCGGTGGGGTGGGTGAACTGCTGTGGCCTCTTGTGGGGTTGTGACCCAATGAGAGCTACAGCGGGACGAAACCCCTCCGTCGTTACTGTATCCTCAGTTTAATACACACAATATACAATACACAAGGCTTACAGAAATACGTATAACATATAGTTAACAAAGCAAAACCTTTAGGATATTTCATGAAAAATACTTTTGTAACAGTATTATTATTATTATTATTATTATTATTATTAAAATTACGATAAACATAAACCAAAAGGAAATAAAAAAAATATTTCCGTTGATATTTAGCTTCTAAGGCGGAAATTATTAACATTCGTTTTTATCTCGTTAAGCTACCCCATAATAAGCCCAAAAGCATTTTTTTTACGTCGCCCAGAAGCCGAAATATCACAGTTTATACAAGTGCAGGACCTCCCCCCACCCTCCCCCCCCACCCTACAATTGCCTCAGTCGGCGCTAACATAGATCACTTTGTTACCCAGTTACTTATACTGAAAAATTATCAAACACATCATAGTATTTATTTCCTGACAATATAAGTATTAAATATTTACCTTCATCAAGCGTATCACAGTAAAAGGTTCACTACATCCACTAGATATTTTAAAAAAGTTGTGTCGGCTCCACATGATTGTAGGAATAATTCTTTTATTTATATTATATATATATATATAAAATTCTTTAACGAATGTCAGCCATTTCTTTCTTTTAAAGCCAGTTTCGTAAAATTAAAGTTGAGATAGGTACTCAAAGAAATACGCACGACAGAGGTGCAAGTTTTTTGAGGTCTTTTTTGAACCTTAAAATAAAATAATAAAATTATTTGATAGCATGGTAGCACAACGCATTGCGAAGAAAATTAGCCAATTATCGGTAGCGTCATTTTTTAAAAAAAGGAGAAAGGGCATATATCGAAAAGTATTTAATGATTTATAGTTTTCCAAACAAGTTCTGTTTTGAGTTACAGCTGGATATACTGGAAGTATACAGCAAACGTAGGAACACGAATTATAGAGAACCTGCTTTTCTAACAGTTTTAGAAACATAACAAAGAAATCCATACTTCTAAAAGAGCCGACGGTAGATCCTTTTGGGACAAACAACTTCCTCTTTTAATAATTTTCAATCAGAGCTTTAATTTTTTAATTATTCTGGCAACGATGTGAATTTTTTTGCTATGTTAGCCATCTTTGATCGAGTTTCATGAAAAAAAATTCTATTTGAAATTTAATTTCCTATGCGCTCATACCTTTGTTTTATTTTCTGCCAATAATTTTTGCAATCGCTTCAGGCAGCTACAATGCGACATAAAGTGTAATTGCTAACGGTTTATTATTACAGGTTTTGCAACTTTTATACCGTGTGAACTTTAACAATTCCTTATCGCACGCGTAACTCAAGCCAAGCGTCTCCTCTATTTCACAGAGGCTACACCCTGATAACGACTGATGCGTATATCAACACGGAAACGCTGAGGGTGCAGTCTTCACCCAGACCTAAAACTGGGTTCTAATGGTGGAAGAGGATAAGAGCTATATTCCATCGAAATAAAACTATTCCATTAAAACTATTATACCAAACAGCCAAAACCGGAGAGGCGTCATCTGCACAGCCCCGTCCTTGCTAGTGGCACAGTACGAGCATGCAATGCTTACCGGATACAACTTTATACTTGCGTGCGTACAAAATACCACTCTGCAGACGGTTGAAGGAGACTGCACCACTCTAAAAACCCGCACAGGCCAAAACAAACACAAACACTCGCGGGCGGGTGCGCGCACAAAATATATATATATTACCAGGCGAATGTGGGATTTGATATCCCCTTTCAGATATTCCATATTTCCATTTGGGACTCCTCCTCCACTCTCCGCGCAGCGCCACACTCAGACTACTGGGAAATTACGGTGAACAGAACGAAGTTATACAACAACACGCCTAAGGACGTTAATCTGTAAAGAATGGATAAGATGGTGTATTACTCCTATGGATCCCGCCTATTACATCATTCGCTGTTACATCCTCACGATATAATAGCAACAAAAACGATATATGAAGTAATTCGTGCCAGTCAGGCATTCTGTCCATGATGTGGTATTCTCAACGTCCTTCATGATCATTCTCACCTAATAAGATACAGACCCCAGAAACTTTGAGAATTACACCCTACGTAATGACTGCTCAGATATTCCGTACCAGGAGGTAAAACGAATGGACTGGGATTACAGAGGAACCCGGATATTCAGTCGCTAACTTAATGCGGTTTGCACTAACAAATATACCTAAACCTTTTGCCACAGTAAAGGTGCCTCCAGAGCCTTAGCTGACTACTGAACTTTATGAGATAGTGAGTAAACGACATCCTGTAATTAGAAATGTAAGCGCAATTCGACACCTGAACTTTCATAGTGTATAGGAGCCTGCAGAATAAAGCGAGCAAAACGTTCGTTACGCCATAATCAGTCATCAGCTCTGTTGTATGCTGCGAGTCGTATCCTGCAGCACTGTGGAAAAAAATAGCGCAGATTAATCACTGGAAAGGTCAAAGCTTACGTTGTTTTTCATGCTTCTGCGTACAAACATGTTTTCAACAGCCACCAGCTCCCAAGCTGCCATAAATTACCAGCCACAGAACACACCATTCGCGACTGACTATTCTTTTTCTTAAAACTTGGTATAATGACGATGAAGTTTGGTTTGTGGGGCGCTCAACTGCGCGGTTATCAGCATCCTCACACATTCCCAACCATTTCTCCGTCCAATCTCGCCACTTTCATGAATGTTGATGAAATGATGATGACAACACAAAGACCCAGTCATCTCGAGGCAGGGAAAATCCCTGACCCCGCCGGGAATCGAACCCTGGACCATGTGCTCGGGAAGCGATAACATGACCGCGAGGTTACGAGCTGCAGACTATGATGATGATGATGATGATGATGATGGTAACACCACCGTATGGTGCTACGGTCTGATTCAAGTCTTCCACCTCGAAGCCACTTGTGCGCCCTGTCCTAGTAGGAACAGGGCTAGACTGCTTAATTTCAGCGATCGAGTGAGAACCTGTGTATCAAACGGAACAAGGCCGTTGGCTCAAACACATCGTACTACAAGCACAGAGTACGGAAAATGAGGATCCCTTCTGAGGCAGTAGGTAATAATGGAGTGAGCACAGATGTGTTGAAATGAGGTTGCTATATTGTTATTCTTGTTCTTTAAACGTCTAAAATCTCTCTATTGTTGGAAGTACGTATCCTCCTCAGTGGGAGCAATACGCAAGAACAGTAATCCAAAATAACCAGTTAACTACAGAATAATCTTCACACTACCTGCAGTATGTGCCGTCCGCGGTAGCTGAGCGGTTCTAGGCGCTTCAGACGGAACCACGCGGCTGCTACGGTCGCAGGTTCGAATCCTGCCTCGGGCATGGATGAGTGTGATGTCCTTAGGTTAGTTAGGTTTAAGTAGTTCTAATTTTAGGGGACTGATGACCTCAGATATTAGGTCCCATAGTACTTAGAGCCATTTTAACCTGCAGTATGTAAGTCCTTGCGTTACGTGTTCATAAAACCTATAATAATTAATAACAGTTAGGCATATGGGAAACCCTTACTAATAGGAATTGCATTAATCAAAATTACATCAAACATGTCATGGACACGAGTGACCAGAGTGGCCGATCGGTTCTAGGCGCTACAGTCTGGAACCGCGAGACCGCTACGATCGCAGGTTCGAATCCTGCCTCGTTCATGGATGTGTGTGATGTCCTTAGGTTAGTTAGGTTTAAGTAGTTCTAAGTTCTAGGGGACTGATGTCCTCAGAAGATAAGTTCCATAGTCTCAGAGCCATTTGAACCATTTGACACGAGTGAAGGGATCCTTTTAACATAGCTAGATTTCAGCACAGCTTTTGATGCTGTTAATTTCAACACAAAGTATTATTTATGAGAATGGAACTGCTACGTTTCGCGAACTATTAATAGGAATTGCATTAACCAAAATGACATCAAACATGCACGGACACGAGTCAAGCGAGCCTTTTAACATCGCTCGATTTCAGCACAGCTTTTGATGCTGTTAATTTCGACATATAGTATTATTTATGAAAATGGAACCGCTACATTTCGCGAACAGTGCAGCACCGTAGTCCGACAACCACTTCAGAAACGGGTATCAATGTGTCATCTATGCGTCTGATACGTCACTATAAGAGTTATGCGATTTTAAGTGTTTTCGAGATTTCAGTCCATAGTCCATTGCTTTTCTCGCTGTATCCCGATGAATTTCATGTCTGCCACATAATACTGTACGCAGATGTACGCACATACAGAGTTGTATCAAAGCGCCGGCCATAAGAACACTGCTGCTGCGGTATCAGGTATGAGTGACCACCATTGTTAAATATCACTATGGGCTCAGATCCTCGGCGTTCTACTAAAACCTAAGAATTCACAGGTCACGTCGTATCTCACCGAAACTTTATCACTGGAAATTTTCGTGGAAGCGTTCCTCCAAAAATATTTGATTACAAAAATTTAGATAAAATAAAATTCTTTATTATTTTAATGTGGTTTAATACGACACCGTAAGTGACATTCCAGATTCTTCCACCTAGCTATCCATGACTGCTTACATTACGCCTCGCCTGAGCCCGTCAACACCGACCTTGGACTGTTGAAGACAGGGAACATGTTGCCTGGTCGGACGATTCTCGTATCAAATTATATCGAGCGGATGGATGTGCACGGCTATGGAGACAGCCTCATGAAACGACGGACCCTGCATGTCAGCAGGGGACTATTCAAGATGGTGGAGACACTGTAACGGTGTGGGGCGTGTGCAGTTGGAGTGTAATGAGACCCCTGATACGTCTAGACACTACTCTGACAGGTGACACGTACGTAAGCATCCTGTCTGATCACCTGCATCTATTCATGTCCATTGTGCATTGTGCATTCCGACGGACTTGGGCAATTCCAGCAGGACGGTGCGACGCCCCACACGTTCAGAATTGCTACGGAGAGGCTCCAGGAACACTCTTCTGAGTTTAAATACTTCCGCTGGTTACCAAACTCCTCAGACATGAACATCATTGACCATATCTGGGATGCCTTGCAACATGTTGAGATCGCCACCCCTCGTGCTCTTACGGATTTGTGGACAGCCCGGCAAGATTTATGGTGTCAGTTCCCTCCAGCACTTTCAGACATTAGTTGAATCCATCTCACATTCTGTTGCCGCACTCGTGCTTGGTCGATGGTGCCCTACACAATATTTGGGCAGTTGTACCAGTTTCTTTGGCTCTTCAGTGTAGTATCAGATGGCTGTGCCTGTGCATAACAATATACTCGTATTATTTTCCTCCATCTCCTCCCAAATTTCATCCATGCAGCTCCAGAACGAAGTATCTAAAACAGCTTTGCAAATTAAAACAAGATTAAAATTTTATTTTAATGATCGCCGTACATAACGTCTCAACAGAAGTTAGTGTCACTTGTTCTATCCATCTATTACACTGTCAATGTTATACATGATTGTTCCCGGTCTCTATCTTTTGTTTTCCTCCTCATGTTCATCTGCTAACCTGTACCTATAATTTTTCGCTATTCCCCTAACTAGTCATTTTTCCCCACATTTTGTTCATTCTCTACTGCTTACTGCTTCCGCACATTATTGCTGGAGTCATTACATTCGAACGTAATAAGGAGATTGTATAGCATAATGAAAACAGAACTGTCGTTTCTGAAATTCTATGTAGAGCTATTATTGTTGCTATTTTTATGATCTACTGGTCATGTACTATGTATATCGAAATGTTAACACACTGAGGTCTGGTTAGATGTAAGAGACCACCTGAACATCTTTCCAGGCGAGATAAACCCAAGATTTGAAGGAATTATGCTTCTTTTCTGGTACCATAATGTGCTTTCATAATCTGTTAACAGCTATTACCAAAACTATACATGATTGTCTTAATGGGATTTCCGCGATCGTTCATTAAATAAAAATATGGCATTTCAGTCTTTGATCGCTATTTTTATTTTCAATGACCGGTTTCGGGTTAGCTGCCCATCTTCGGATCATATATTGCAGTTACAGAGTAACTTGTCAGTGCAGAACAGTCGGTTCGCTGTCATACAGATGTACCACTCACACACTACGGTTCTGGAACCATAGTGAGTAAACCAAACGGCAAAATACAATCGAGAAACATACATTGATATGAAATTATAATGAAATCTAGACCTTTAGCTGCTTACAGGCGTTGATAAATATCAACGAAGCTAGTGGAAAAATTTTTGCCCTGACGGACTCGAACCCGGGACTGCCTGCTTTCATAGCAGACGCTCTATCCGACCTTTCTTTTTTTCCGTCTTGCTTGTTGCGTTTGGTCTGGGCGGACGTCACATGACATCCGTTCAAGTGGATCGTTGATTCCTATACTAATTTTTTTTTTTTTTATTACAGAGAGCCATCGCCTCTCTGAACGAACACGCTCAGCTCCCGTGCCGGCACTGAGCCACAGACGACACAGACGATAGTGTGGGTGCAGGGGCTTATCTCTGGCACGCTCCCCTTGAGACACACATTTTTCAACTGTCCCCGTTGATATTTATCACCCGGCCGGGGTGGCCAAACGGTTTTAGGCGCTACAGTCTGGAGCCGCGCGACCACTACGGTCGCTGGTTCGAATCCTGCCTTGCGCATGGATGTGTGTGATGTCCTTAGGTTAGTTAGGCTTAAGTAGTTCTGAGTTCTGGGGGACTGATGACGTCAGAAGTTAAGTCCTATAGTGCTCAGAGACATTTGAACCATTTTTTTGATATTTATCAACGCTTGTAAGCAGGTAAGGTCTAGATTTCATTATAATCCATTCTTCTAGAGCTGCAAGATCACCAATGATATCTGTAAATATACCAGCTTCATACATTCGTTGATATTTCCACCTTATTATGATTCCACACGACAATATAGCCTCAAATTTTTTTACGATACTTCTTGGCAGACGAGGTGTGAATATAGCAGAAATAATAATAAAATAAATCTGCAGAAAAATCTTAATTTGAAGGAGGAACAGGTTAGTGGGATCTCTGTGGATGCCCTGAGTAGTTGGCATTACGCTAGGAGGTTTTACCACGATTAGCATAATGGAAAGATGTACTGAGTAGACTGTAATTATGCGTAAAGCAGTGTCAGCGATGTTAGACTAGGTAACTACGTAAAGATTAACAAATTAGTGAATTATTTTAAATAGAATTGGTTTGCATGAAACCAGTGGCAGTAACAGCAGGCGTGTAAAAGGAGCTCTGGTAGTAGAAGCTTCTTTAGTCGTGGCGACTCCAAATACTGTAACTAACCAGGGCTGAGGAGATCACAGGTATTTTTAAAAAATAATACAAATAAAAAAGTGGGATAAAATTTGGTTTTTATGCCTTTTATTGGCAGTTTTCACCTGTTTTCCGTATTGAGATTAAATATTTCAACTCAAATTCCTACGACAAACTCATTCAAAACATTCTTACAACTACTTTACTAGTGCCTCTTTTCTTGCCTCGCTGAAAGAATCTTTTCAACCTATGGGCTTATTTGACGAAAATTAACAAACAATTCAGGAGGAAGAATGGCCAAGACAGTAATTAAGATTAGCATGCTGCGAAAAAGTAATTAATTGTACTTTGCAAGCATTAAGATTCCACATCAAGGTTTCTTCTGGAATTTAAGGGGCTCCGGAAAGGCTCAAAATCATGAAAAGTTCAATTTTTACTTTTTTGCGTTTTCTGAATCTGCAGACAATTACCTTTTAATAGATATATAATTTATTCAATTCCGAAGACTACAACTGTTTTTAAATTTTTTTTGAAATGTGTTCTACATGGGCGTGACCCACTGTGGCGCTGTTAAACTGCTGTCAAATGGTGTTATTATTAACGTCCGTGTTCATCAAGTACATTTTAGTGATGTGAGATAAAGTATGTGTTGTGGCTAACCTGTGATGGTTCAATATATATCGCTGGTGTGATTGTCGATTGTTTCATGTTTATTTACTCTGTCGTTATCTCGAAAATATTCGTAATTAATTCTGTTTCTTGAGTCTCTGTTTTGTTGAAGTATAATAATGAGTAAAAGTAAAGTTATTAGAAATCCTCTGAAGGCTTTTAAGAAAAGGGGAAATGTTGGAAAGCCAAAGGTATGTGTTACTACTGTAAACAATAAAGACGATAACCAAGTGAGTGAACCTAACCTCTCAAGTACACCTGCCCATAGCAGTCAAAGTGGGAAAGAAAATACTTCACAGTAGAAGCTTGGTTCAATGAGTGAAAACATTGAATGTCTTATGGGCGAATCGGATGTGAATGAAATATTTGATATGTCGGTTCTCAAAGGAATTTTTTCAAACTGTGTAAGATGTATTCATTGTAATGAAGTTGGTCTGGAACTCTCCATAATAAAGCACGTAGGACTTGCTAGTAAAATACAACTGAAATGTGATAAGTGTTCATACATGACCACCTTTTGGAACAGTGTTGCAGTAATTGCAACTGAAGAAAATGGTAGCAAAATCTACGAACACAACAACGAGCGATGCTTGCTTTAGACAAGGAACGCCTTCGGGCTGCAGACAGGGCTGTAAAGAGTCTAGAAATACAAGCAAGAGTAAACAGGATGAGGAACGAGAGGAAGCTTGAGGAGGAGTTTGCAGAGGATGAAGATAACCCATCCTATGGACCTGGAATGCACTAAAAAGTTAATCCAATCTTTGTCGCCCGATTCCCAAAACTTTTATTTTCTCATACTAATTACATGTTTTCTAAGGATCTTCCAAACATATTTGTTTCAAACTTTCAGTAAATGTTACACAGTACCTTCTGCATAATTTAACACAGCCTTTTTCCAAAAAACTGTATATTTTTGAATACATAAATAAAAAATTGCAAAAAAATGTTGTGAAATTTCGTTACAATTGAAAAAAAAATCATCTTTAATAACTGAACTAAAATTTTGTAAAATCCCTGTGTTAAGTTGTAGCCCATATTCCAATAAATAATCTGTAAAAAGTTCAACTTTCTACCTCAAATACTTTGTGAGGAAAGATGTAATTTATAAGCGTTATTTTAACATTGCAAGTATAGGGCGTTCCGGAGCCCCTTAAATGTGATTTTGGTTTCTTATTTTACAAGATAAGTTAAAACAATATTAATAAAATAAACCCTTGTGACAGTAAATATTTCCTCTCATAAATATGATCGCTCTTTTTGTGAGAGCATGCTGAAAAGTATTGCCTCCGTTTTTTATGTGAACATCATTAATGATTTCTAAATAAGACCAACGTTATTAATATTTCTACCTTGAACTTTATGTCTACATAATGCAACCCTAGAGGGCTCCGAACTCTAGCGTGTAGCATGGTGGTGTGTAACGTAACCATCAAAGTCGGTGGGTGAGAAGCAGCGTTCTTTAATCGAGTTTCCGGTTCGAAGAATTCGTCCTCATATGGTGCTTCCTCTGTTTCAGTATCACAGTCCAACACCCTGGGTTCAGAGTCATCGAGCATCCTGCATACAGTCCCTACTTGGTCCCACCCGATTTTCTTCTGTTTCCAGAACTTAAAGAACCCTTTCCAGAGCTTCACTTCCATAGTGATAAAGCGGTGAAAGCAGAGGTGGGGCTTTGTGGCTCTAGTAACGAAGTGAAACATACTACAGTGACGGTTTCAACAGATTTGTCTGTCGTTAGGAGAAATGTGTTCGTCGACAGGGTGATTATGTTGAGAAATAAGTACGTAGGCACGAAGAGTAAAGATGTCGATTGTTAGTGATGTTTGTTTCATTTAAGAATGTTGTAAGAGTTTTCACATAAAATATTCGGAAGCATTACTTTTCAACTGTCCAGAGTACTTTATGTAAGGTTAATAATGGGTCGCTTTAATGACAAAAACCGCGAACCAACTATAATGTGTCCATTAAAATTACATTTTGAAGGATAGAAAATAAGGAAATTTCACAGACACAGGATTAAGTTTCTAGACGATGTGGAGTTATACATTATGCGAAATTTGCTACGGAGAGCAACCATCTATGGCTGTAATTAGATAGGGCCTCGAATGGATGTGAGCGTAGATGACATAAAGGGAGCACTAAAATTCTCCTTACGAAATTATAAGACTTGTAGAAGGGCCTGAGTAGATAATATTTTGGGAACGAATCCATGTCCGGATACGTACCGATCCTGTGAACAACCACTAGAAAACATATTGGTAACGCGCCCTTTTTTAAAATTAATTTATTAGGCATGACCCGGTATATTACTTGTTTCACAATTCCGTAGCACGCGCAATTCCTCGTGTTCCCTCTGACGGGTTTTCTTCAGCATCATCGAGTACGGGCTCTTCCTGTTCGTGTGCGGGTGACTTCCTTGGAGATCAACAGTGAAGCCTGCGGACGGTGAAGTTACCCCCTTCTTGAAGCCACTGCGTAATTGTGGCGAAACGCATATACGATAGAGTCGATCGTTTTGGATAAAGATCTTGATATAGGTGACGAGCAGCTCTTCCATTACCGTGAACTTCCCTAAACAGAAGTATCATATCGGCGTATTCTTAATCACCTTGTTGTAACACTCTCAGACACCTGAATGAGTCTCGAGCCAGGTCAGATAGATACGATGGATGTCAAATAGACCGATCGATCCGTCGTCAGCACCCCAAACCATGCCTACTCTGTTTCATACCTACCCAGCAAACATGTTTTCAAACGACTGTAACACGGAAATGGTACGTTTTCGGACATTGGTTCCAATCAAAAATCTTTTCTACTGAGTCCCTTCTAAAATTATTATAAGATTGTAAGATGAGTCTTAGCTCTAAAACTCATCTCACAATCCTGTATATGGTTACGTCATTCTAGGCAATTATAACTCATTATCAGAGTCCACAATTCAGAGTTGCTGACAATTGACGACGTTGCCAGAGTCTCGGTATTCTATGGCCGTATATTCCCAATGGGGGAGAGATCTGGGGCATCACGAATGTTTTGGCCTCTTGAACGGTGTAAATCTCCGCCCGCCTTGAGGTATACCAGAACAACACCGACAACATGCAGATAGCGTTATATTGCCTTATGCGAACCAGAGATGACCGTGTGTGTATCCAATGGCGCCGTATGCAATCGCATCGAGTGACCGATTGTCGGGACCGCGTGACGGTGATGAATGCAATTTGGCAACGTTTGTCATCTTCCAGGTCCCCACATACAGACGCGTCATTATTCATGCTGTGCCCAGAACTGGAATTCATGTGACGAAACAACGTGGTGCCACTCCTATGCTGAGTGATGTTTTTGGGCGCATCACTGTTGGCAAGCTACTCTCGTGTTGCCACAAAGGATGGCACACAGTCCGTGTTGATTTAGACACAGTCGCACAGTCAGAATGAATACTTGTCTTGCTGCAAACAAGCTCGTTTCTTTACTCAAGCCGGCTGAAGTGGTCGTACAATTCTACAAGGTCGGTCAGACAATACGCTTGTCCTCGTGAGCAACGGTAGAGCGGAAGTGACCAACAAAATCGCGTAACAAGAGACTGATATCTCTGCACGTTCTGTTTAATTTTCCTCCGTCTCATACAAGACATAACCATATCACATCACAAACAGAGAACACTCAAATGCGGGCTACATACCAGGAACTGCTTGATAAGTTTTCCGTATGTAATCAAAAGATGGATTACTTTACTCCTACCTGCGTTGTGCGCTTGTGCTGATACGTTAGTAAGCTGTAAGTCCAAAAATGGTTCAACGGGCTCACTAATTAGAGCGCAAAAAATGGTTCAAATGGCTCTGAGCACTATGGGACTTAACTTCTGAGGTCATCAGTCCCCTAGAACTTAGAACTATTTAAACCTAACTAACCTAAGGACGTGACACACATCCATGCCCGAGGCAGGTTTCGAACCTGCGACCGTAGCGGTCTCGCGCCTGAACCGCTCGGCCAATCCGGCCGGCTCTAAGTCCAAGTATGTGCTACACTTCATTACTTTTTAACGTTTATTGCATACTACCCTCGTGGTATTACAATTTTAACTGCCAGCTGTGTATTTAGACAGATTTATACATGCCCATAGGGGAGGTGACGTAAGGCTCTGTCGTCCACCAAACTGTTGTTACTAATCAAAACACGCTTAACTGCATCTTAGTGTCGAAACTTCTCAGAGGTACAGGCCAACAGGCTTTTGATTTTTTGAAGACAAATGCTTAGGAATTGTAGTGTAAAAACTGAATAGCTCATTTCAGTTACTGCCTTCACATTGACTTAAACCACATTATGTTCCAGACAGTTAAAAAAAGTCATATTTTATACTACTTCAAATTACTAGACGGCAGTCCACATGTGTTTTGTAAACCTCGATAAGCTGCTTGAAACACTGGAAATCTTTACACAGAGCTACGTCATACATCTCTTCGGTACAGTCATGACTCATTTTATACGTTGAACTCTCGAAATAACCATTGATCAATTAAGAAAGAAATCATCAGATAAATCTCAATGTTTGTACCTGTTGAGCAACAGTCATGAAAGGAGAAGCAATTATGTCCAATTTTTCGATGTCTACTTCTCGTTTCTTATTGCCTTCCATCTTCCCTTTATCTTCTCTATTGCTATATTTGTCATAGTTCTGAATGTGAGAAAAGTGTACTTAGCCTGCTTGTATGTTGGCAGCGCTACAGACCGTGTTAATATCGCTGAAAGCGCTCTGCGCCTTCGGCAAGAGATTCTGTGGTTGCACGGACTAGCAGCTAGCGCGTGTATGGACGTGTTCTTCTTAGTGGAGACGCTGTGTTGGTGGGACAAGCGTTGTGAAGTGAGGTGCAAGGAAATGTAAAATGAGGGTGGATGTTGTTGGTAATGTTTGGGTTGTGGAATTATTGACAACTATATAATTTTTGTTAAATGGATGTCACATGAATAAGGTAAAGTTTTTTAAATACATTGTTTGCTCTTCAACAAAATCTTTCTTTTACTAACCTTATGGTTACTAGTAGTTACAGTCTGTAGTAGTTGGAATCTTTTTATTTAGCTGCCTGTAGTTGCTGCTTGCTCTAATTGCTGTAGTTCGTATTATGATTTTCTGTGAGGTAGGTGACCTAAAAAAAAAAAAAAACTGAGGTTCGTGACTGAAATAAGTTCAACTGGTGAAACTAAGCCTTAAGCCTTTAATTATTTTTATCATCTAAACACTGACCTTACAGAATTTTCCCTGACACAGAAAACTCAAACTTAACCTATTCATTTATTACTCATAATATACAAGCCCAACGCAATCTGACTGTTAAACACTGACAACATGACTTCCAATAACTGACACAAAAGAATGGTCCTGAATTGCAAGAAATCCAACTAATAATAAAACCCCAAAGAATATGAAACAAAAGAAATAAACTACCTATAACTCTGTTAATTGCCTAAACTCATTTCAGTAACCAACCCCATTTTTTTTAACTCACTTACCTCACACAAAATCTTCATATCACGAACTACAGCAATTATAGCACGCAGCAACTACAGCAAGCTAAATAAAAAGATTGTAACTACTACAGACTAACTACTAGGAGGCATATTGCTAGCGAAAGAAAGATTTTGTTGAAGAGCAAACAATGTATATAGAAAACTTTACCTTATTCATGTGACATCCAGTTCCAAAAATTATGTACTTGTCAATAATTCCACATCCCAAACATAACCAAAAACATCCATCCTCATTTTACATTTCCTTGTATCTCACTTCACTATGCTTCTCCTACCAATACAGAATCTTCACTAAGAAAAAACATATCCATGCACTTCTCCATCCACTCTCTATCTGCTAGTTCGTCCAACCACAGAATCTCATGGCGAGGGCGCAGAGAGCTGTCAGCAATATTAGCGCTGCCATCATACAAACAGGCTACTTACAAAAGTTGAGATCCATAACAGGAAAATCTTTATTGTTCGTGACAAAATTGTAGCTAACTACCTCATATTGCCCTGAAAGATAGCTGACATTCCTCAGAACCTGCCTTCCAAATTTTTTGTTGTCGAAGAAAAGTGTGGGATCCAAAATACGGGAGGGAGCATGCACTTCTTATTACTAAAGATGTCAGTGACTGTTTTAGACACTTCAATATGCTCTCCAATGCTCAGTGATCGAACGTACGCTTTTCAGCCACTAATATATGCTTTGAGAAAACACAGAACACAAGTCAACTTCAAATATAATGCCACCAAAATATTCGCTAAGGCTAACTTGGAATTGTATATGAAGACTATAAAAAAGTCCAATTTTGTGGATCACTTTATGAGCATGACCTACTGCACTGTTATTTTGTCCATCTCATAATCATCAGTTGTAAAGAAATCTATTCCTTGCTAAATAAAGAAGTGTAGCTTATAAATTAGTGATAGATGTGCAGCTATGCTAAGTTTTAAATGACTACCAGGACCAGAAAACCTACTCGCTTATACGAGGTTAGAGACCCAACGAACTACTGGAAAGAGTGGTTGCGAGTATTGCTGGACCACATTAATCCTTACAGCACCTCTACACACAGATGTGGGGGCTGTTTCAAGTATTTTCCGGAAAGCACAAGAGGCATCCACGTCACCTGTACTATTGGGGGTGTGTTTCCAAACAACTTCTGGAACATCGCCTGAACAAAGGCTCAGCAATTAGATGAGACTACTGCTACTGGCTGTGTGACACTGGAATCCCAACTCCACCATGCGAACGTGAAGTTGGTGGGTAACGTTACAGATACAACGATGGTGATTCTTTCATGTGAGTACGACACTTCCTCTCCCTGTTGCTGGATTTTTAACACGAATAATGTGTCATGCATGTTATAACAATAACACTTTTGCGCCATCTAAGTAAATATTCATGTATTATTGTTGTGGTTGTTGTCTGTTCTTAGATGTATGTATTCCTTTCACTGAGTAGAACGATTTCGACCAAACTTGATATACGTATCACTGCTGTATGAACAATATCGCTGTGGGGGTAAAAACAATCTACCTATCGCAGGATTGGTGGGGGAGGGGGCGGGGCGCAAAAGCAGCGTAGCCCACGACACGCGAATACCCGTATATTATTCACCCAATATTTCAGAATGACAGCACTTACAGACCTGCAACAAACTTCAAATACAATTTCAAACCTTAATGAAATCCTTTCTTGCTGACGACACTCACAAAACAGTGAAAAAAGATCAATTTTTCGCTTACTCCATTCCCGCTATTCATGCAGCAAAACTGCCGCATCAAGCACGTTGTTTTAATTTATTACCTCTTTAATACTAAGTGTATTCGGGACACATTTTGCAAACAGCATTCATGTATACTACTGAATGTAATAGCACAATTATATCATTGTACGACAAATTGTTCGTGAGATATGGCGTCCAACACAGTAATGGGTGACGTATTAGTATATTATATCCTTACCAGCCTCATCGCAACATATTTCGCTTAAAGTATCAACAATACCACCGGATGTCCATTTAGTCTAGAGCATGCAGCCGCGCAACCTATACTTCTTCCACAGATATTTCAGTCCCGTATCGTTCAACCATCTTTAAACTTCTTCCAGAAATATTTCAACCCCCTCCCCCCATGAACCCTGGACCTTGCTGTTGGTGAGGAGGCTTGCGTGCCTCAGCGATACAGATAGCCGTACCGTAGGTGCAACCACAACGGAGGGGCATCTGTTGAGAGGCCAAACAAACGTGTGGTTCCTGAAGAGGGGCAGCAGCCTTTTCAGTAGTTGCAAGGGCAACAGTCTGGATGATTGACTGATCTGGCCTTGTAACAATAACCAAAACGGCCTTGCTGTGCTCGTACTGCGAACGGCTGAAAGCAAGGGGAAACTACGGCCGTAATTTTTCCCGAGGGCATGCGGCTTTACTGTATGATTAAATGATGATGGCGTCCTCTTGGGTAAAATATTCCGGAGGTAAAATAGTCCCCCATTCGGATCTCCGCGCGGGGACTACTCAAGAGGATGTCGTTATCAGGAGAAAGAAAACTGGCGTTCTACGGATCGGAGCGTGGAATGTCAGATCACTTAATCGGACAGGTAGGTTAGAAAATGTAAAAAGGGAAATGGATAGGTTAAAGTTAGATATAGTAGGAATTAGTGAAGTTCGGTGGCTGGAGGAACAAGACTTCTGGTCAGGTGACTACAGGGTTATAAACACAAAATCAAATAGGGGTAATGCAGGAGTAGGTTTAATAGTGAATAGGAAAATAGGAATGCGGGTAAGCTACTACAAACAGCATAGTGAACGCATTATTGTGGCCAAGATAGATACGAAGCCCACACCTACTACAGTAGTACGGGTTTATATGCCTACCAGCTCTGCAGATGACGAAGAATTGAAGAAATGTATGATGAAATAAAAGAAATTATTCAGATAGTGAAAGGTGACGAAAATTTAATAGTCATGGGTGACTGGAATTCGAGAGTAGGAAAAGGGAGAGAAGGAAACCTAGTGGGTGAATATGGATTGGGGGAGAGAAATGAAAGAGGAAGCCGTCTGGTAGAATTTTGCACAGAGCATAACTTAATCATAGCTAACACTTGGTTTAAGAATCATGAAAGAAGGTTGTATACATGGAAGAACCCTGGAGATACTAAAAGGTATCAGATAGATTATATAATGGTAGGACAGAGATATAGTAACCAGGTTTTAAATTGTAAAACATTTCCAGGGGCAAATGTGGACTCTGACCACAATCTATTGGCTATGACCTGTAGATTAAAACTGAAGAAACTGCAAAAAGGTGGGAACTTAAGGAGATGGGACCTGGATAAACTGAAAGAACCAGAGGTTGTACAGAGTTTCAGGGAGAACATAAGGGAACAATTGACAGGAATGGGGGAAAGAAATACAGTACAAGAAGAATGGGTAGCTTTGAGGGATGAAGTAGTGAAGGAAGCAGAGGATCAAGTAGGTAAAAAGACGAGGGCTAGTAGAAATCCTTGGGTAACAGAAGAAATATTGAATTTAATTGATGAAAGGAGAAAATATAAAAATGCAGTAAATGAAGCAGGCAAAAAGGAATACAAACGTCTCAAAAATGAGATCGACAGGAAGTGCAAAATGGCTAAGCGGGGATGGCTAGAGGACAAATGTAAGGATGTAGAGGCTTATCTCACTAGGAGTAAGATAGATATTGCCTACAGGAAAATTAAAGAGACCTTTGGAGATAAGAGAACCACTTGTATGAACATCAAGAGCACAGATGGAAACCCAGTTCTAAGCAAAGAGGGGAAAGCAGAAAGGTGGAAGGAGTATATAGAGGGCCTATACAAGGGCGATGTACTTGAGGACAATATTATGGAAATGGAAGAGGATGTAGATGAAGATGAAATGGGAGATACGATACTGCGTGAAGAGTTTGACAGAGCACTGAAAGACCTGAGTTGAAACAAGGCCCCCGGAGAAGACAACATTCCATTGGAACTGCTGACGGCCTTGGGAGAGCCAGTCCTGACAAAACTCTACCATCTGGTGAGCAAGATGTATGAAACAGGCGAAATACCCTCAGACTTCAACAAGAATATAATAATTCCAATCCCAAAGAAAGCAGGTGTTGACAGATGTGAAAATTACCGAACAGTCAGTTTAATAAGCCACAGCTGCAAAATACTAGCCGGCCGCTGTGGCCGTGCGGTTATAGGCGCTTCAGTCTGGAACCGCGTGACCGCTACGGTCGCAGGTTCGAATCCTGCCTCGGGCATGGATGTGTGTGATGTCCTTAGGTTAGTTAGGTTTAATTAGTTCTAAGTTCTAGGCGACTGATGAACTCAGAAGTTAAGTCGCATAGTGCTCAGAGCCATTTGAACCATTTGAACCAAAATACTAACACGAATTCTTTACAGACGAATGGAAAAACTAGTAGAAGCCGACCATGGGGAAGATCAGTTAGGATTCCGCAGAAATACTGGAACACGTGAGGCAATACTGACCTTGCGACTTATCTTAGAATAAGGATTAAGGAAAGACAAACCTACGTTTCTAGCATTAGTAGACTTAGAGAAAGCTTTTGACAATGTTGACTGTAAGACTCTCTCTCTCAGATTCTGAAGGTGGCAGGGGTAAGATACAGGGAGCGAAAGGCTATTTACAATTTGTACAGAAACCAGATGGCAGTCATAAGAGTCGAGGAACATGAAAGGGAAGCAGTTGTTGTGAAGGGAGTAAGACAGGGTTGTAGCCTCTCCCCGATGTTATTCAATCTGTATATTGAGCAAGCAGTAAAGGAAACAAAAGAAAAATTCGGAGTAGGTATTAAAATCCATGGAGAAGATATAAAAACTTTGATGTTCGCCGATGACATTGTAATTCTGTCAGAGACGGCAAAGGACTTGGAAGAGCAGTTGAACGGAATGAACAGCGTCTTGAAAGGAGGATATAAGATGAACATCAACAAAAGCAAAACGAGGATAATGGAATGTAGTCGAATTCAGTCGGGTGATGCTGAGGGAATTAGATTAGGAAATGAGACACTTAAAGTAGTAAAGGAATTTTGCTATTTGGGAAGCAAAATAACTGATGATGGTCGAAGTAGAGAGGATATAAAATGTAGACTGGCAATGGCAAGGAAAGCGTTTCTGAAGAAGAGAAATTTGTTAACATCGAGTATAGATTTAAGTGTCAGGAAGTCTTTTCTGAAAGTATTTGTATGGAGTGTAGCCATGTATGGAAGTGAAACATGGACGATAAATAGTTTGGACAAGAAGAGAATAGAAGCTTTCGAAATGTGGTGCTACTGAAGAATGCTGAAGATTAGATGGGTAGATCACATAACTAATGAGGAAATATTGAATAGGATTGGGGAGAAGAGAAGTTTGTGGCACAACTTGACCAGAAGAAGGGATCGGTTGGTAGGACATGTTCTGAGGCATCAAGGGATCACCAATTTAGTATTGGAGGGTAGCGTGGAGGGTAAAAATCGTAGAGGGAGACCAAGAGATGAATACACTAATCAGATTCACAAGAATGTAGGTTGCAGTAGGTACTGAAAGATGAAGAAGCTTGCACAGGATAGAGTAGCATGGAGAGCTGCATTAAACCGGTCTCAGGACTGAAGACCACAACAACGAGAATGGTCATATGTGAAGTACGTTAGCGGCAAGAAACAATCAATGTCTTCTCTGCGCGATAGCAATGGAGATACTATCGACGACAGTGCTGCCAAAGCAGAGCTAGTGAACACAGCCTTCCGAATTGCCTTCACAAAAGAAGACGAAGTAAATATTCCAGAATTCGAATCCAGAACAGCTGCCAACATGAGTAACGTAGAAGTAAATATCCTCGGAGTAGTGAAGCAACTTAAACCACTTAATAAAAGCAAGTATTGTGATCCAAACTGTATACCAATTAGGTTCCTTCTGAAATATGCTGATGCATTAGCTCCATACTTAACAATTATATACAACCGTTCGCACGACGAAAGATCCGTACCCAAAGACTAGAAAATTGCACAGGTCACACCAAAATTCAAGAAAGATAGTAGGAGTAATCCACTAAATTACAGGCCCATAGCGTTAACGTCGATATGCAGCAGGATTTTAGAACATATATTGTGTTCGAACATTGTGAATTAACAGAATGAGATTTTCACTCTGCAGCGGAGTGTGCGCTGATGTGAAACTCCCTGGCAGATGAAAACTGTGTGCCGGATCGATACTCGAACTCGGGACCTTTGCCTTCGCGGGCAAGTGCTCTACCAACTGAGCTACCAAAGCACGACTCACGCCCCGTCCTCGCAGCACAGATACTGGCAGAAGTAAAGCTGTGAGGACGGGGCGTGAGTCGTGCTTGGGTAGCTCAGTTGGTAGATCACTTGCCCGTGAAAGGCAAAGGTCCCGAGTTCGAGTCTCGGTCCGGCACACTTTTAATCTGCCAGGAAGTTTCATTATGAATTACCTCGAAGAAAACGGTCTATTGACACACAGTCAACATGGGTTTAGAAAACATCGTTCCTATGAAACACAACTAGCTCTTTACTCACATAAAGTGTTGAATGCTATTGACAAGGGATTTCAGATCGATTCCGTATTTCTGGATTTCCGGAAGGCTTTTGACATTGTACCACACAAGCGGCTCGTAGTGAAATTGCGTGCTTATGGAATATCGTCTCAGTTATGTGACTGAGTTTGTGATTTCCTGTCAGATGGGTCACAGTTCGTAGTAATTGACGGAAAGTCATCGAGTAAAACAGAAGTGATTTCTGGCATTCCCCAAGGTAGTGTAATAGGTCCGTTGCTGTTCCTTATCTGTATAAACGATTTGGGAGACAATCTGAGCAGCCGTCTTCGGGTGTTTTCAGATGACGCTGTCGTTTATCGACTAATAAAATCATCAGAAAATCAAAACAAACTGCAAAACGATTTAGAAGAAATATCGGAATGGTACGAAAAGTGGCTAAAATGGCTCTGAGCACTATGGGACTCAACTGCTGAGGTCATTAGTCCCCTAGAATTTAAAACTAGTTAAACCTATCTAACCTAAGGACATCACAAACATCCATGCCCGAGGCAGGATTCGAACCTGCGACCGTAGTGGTCTTGCGGTTCCAGACTGCAGCGCCTTTAACCGCACGGCCACTTCGGCCGGCCACGAAAAGTGGCAGTTGACTGTAAATAACGAAAAGTGTGAGTGTGAGGTCATCCACGTGAGTGCTAAAGGGAGCTCGTTAAACTTCTGTTACACAATAAATCAGTCTAATCTAAAGCCGTAAATTCAAATAAATACCTAGTTATTACGAACAACTTAAATTGGAAGGAACACACAGAAAATATTGTGGCGAGGGCCAACCAAAGACTGCGTTTTATTGGCAGGACACCTAGAAAATGTAAGAGACCTACTAAGGAGACTGCCTACACGACGCTTGTTTGTACTCTTCTAGAATACTCCCTCGAACGACTTCATCCAAATCCGGTACACATCTGCATCTACACGGCTACTCTGCAAATCACACTTTCGTGCTTGGCAGAGGGTTCTTCGAACCGTCTTCTGCATAATTTTACTCTAAAACAGCTCGCGGAAAAAACGAACACATGAACTTCCGTACGAGCTCTGATTTCACTTATTTTATTCTGATAATCGTTTCTCTCTTCATAGATCGGCGTCAACAACATATTTTCGCGTTCGGCGGCGAAAGCTGGTGATTGAAATTTCGTGAGACATTCCGCCGCAGCGAGAAACGGCTTTGTTTGGATGACGTCCATCACAAATTCCGTATCATTTCCATTACACTCTACTCCCTCTTTCTCGGTAATACAAAACGTGCTGCCCTTCTCTGAAGTTCAAGTCTGAACTTTTTCTATGTACCCCGTTAATCCTGTCTGGTAAGGACCAAACTCGGCGTAGCAGTCCAAAAAAGAACGAACAAGCGTAGTGTAGGCAGTCTCTTCAGCAAAACCTGTTGCACTTCCCCCGTCGGACGTTACAGTCCTCCCTCGAGCATGGGCGTGTGTGTGTGTGTGTGTGTGTGTGTGTGTGTGTGTGTGTGTGTGTGTGTGTGTGTGCGCGCGTGTGTGTGTGTTGTCCTTAGCGTAATTTAGTTTTAGTTAAGTAGTGGGTAAGCTTAGGGACCGATGACCTCAGCAGTTTGGTCCAATAAGACCTTACCACAAATTTACAAATTTTAACAAACCTGTTGCATATTGCAAGTGTTTACCAGTAAAACGGAGTCTTCGGTTTGCCTTTCCCGCAACATTTTTTGTGCGTTCTTTCCAATTTAAGTTATTCATAATTGTAATTCCTTGGTATTAAGTTGAATTTATGGTCTTTGAATTTGATTGATTAATCGTGTAACCGAAGTTTAAAAGATTCCTTTTAGCACTCATAATGACCTCACACTTCTCAATATTTATGGACAATTATCAATTTTCTCACTATACAGACATCTTATCTAAATCGTTTTTCAAAGTGTTTTAATATTCTGATGACCTTACCAAACCATACAGATATGGAACAGCAGAGGGTGTGTAATTCTACCTTGGAGAACGTCAGAAAATAACTTCTCTTTCACTCGACGAGTTTATGTCAGCTACTACAAACTATGACCTCTGTGACAAGAAATCACGAATCCAGTCGCATAACTGAGACCGTTTTCCATAAGCACCCAATATGATTACAAGCCACTATGTCAAAAGTCTTCTACCAATCTAGAAGTAAGGAATGAATTTCAAATCATGAATCTGAAATCGCTTGTCGACAGCACTCAACACATCTCAGTAAAGAGCTAGTTGTGTTTCACAGGAACGATGTTTTCTAAATACGTTTTGACTATGTGTCAATAGACTGTTTTCTCCAAAGTAATTCACAACGTTCTAACACAATGTATGTTCCAAAATCCTTCTGCATATTGACGTTTATGATTTGTATAGTGGATTACTCTTATTGCCTTTCTTGAATATTGGTGTGATCTGTCTACCTTTCTTGTCTGTGGGTACGGATCTTTCGTCGAGCGAGCTGTTGTACATGATTAAGTATTGAGTTATTACATTCGCATACTCTGAAAGAAACCTAACTGGTGTGCTATCTGGTCCGGAAGACTTTCTTTTATTATGTGATTTATATTGCTTCACTATTTCAAGAATATTTACTTCCGAGTTGCTCTTGTTGGCATCTGTTCTTTATTATAATTATGGAATATTTTCTTCGCCTTCTTTGGTGAAGGAATTTGCGAAGGTCGTCTTCAATAACTCTTTTATGAAAGCATCCATCCATAGTAATTCCATTGTTGTAGCACAGTTTGTGCCTTCCCGCTAGCATATTTAATATACAATATTATAGTACTTGCACTCTGTAAAGAAATACTGTGAGAGTAAGAACCATTAACCTTCTATTGTAGTGAGTGCGGTATCGTCAAGCGAGAACGAGGGAGAAGGAGATGGGCAGAAAGCAAGAAGAAAGAAAAAATTGGCATAAATAGGGGGACGAGGATGTGAACAGAGGGGAGGGGAGGGGGAAATGGAGGGAGCGAGGGAAGAGAACGAAATGGACAGAGAAGGGAAAGAGGAGCAGATGGAGAGAGACAGGAGAGACGAGGTAGTCAGAAATTAAAGAAGGAAATGGACAGAGGAGGAAATGTGTGTAGAAATAAAATACGAGGAGATGACAGAGAAAGGGTAGAGGAGGAGATGGACAGGGAGAGGGGAGCGGGAATTGGACACTTGGACGAGGATGAGATGAACAGAGAACGGCGAGGAGGGGGGGGGGGGAGGGAGTGTGGACAGGGAAACGAAAGAGAAGGAGGGGAAGGAGAGATGGACAGAGGGAGAATGAGCAGATAGACAGAGGGGGAAGGACAGTGACACAGACAGTGGAAGATGAAAATGCATAGGAAGAGGTGCAGGAGGATATAGGAAGGTAGTGGGGGTAGAGAAATAGACAGAGAGATGAGTTGGGAGCATGCACAGAGAAGGTATGGAGGAGGAGGTGGACGAAGAAGGAAGGACGAGATGGACAAGAAGATGATGAAATAAACACATACACAAACAATGCTGGGTACTGAGCTAGCTCAAATGAAAAAGAGGATGGGCATTTCGCTGATTCATGCTTAGGGAATGGGTACTTGCAGTTGCAATATTTAGGGAAGAAAATGTAGAAGGTAGTCCAGCTATGTATGTGGGGTGTTACCACACAAAAGGAAAGGGCTTGAAAGAGCGAAGTTAGCGTACATAGGCAAACTCAGGGAGTCAGTAGCCAACTGCTGAAGTGTGATTATCGTGGAGTGGAAAGTGAGGCAAAATTATTTCCAAATTACTAGAGAAAGACCTGAGATGGAAATACTAATGCATATTGCAATATGACATTATGTCCAAGGCTCTTAGATGTCTGAGAGTGAGAACAAAAAGAAATTTAACAGAGTAATTGTAGTGAGAACCAGGAATGTGCTTTACCTTCCACCAACATCGCTACAGGGGATCATCACTTCGACACATTTAGGAAATGCACAGATGATCTAGACTTGTAACACTGCATGAACAGGTTATCTGGTAGCAGTGCCTCAATACATTTGTAAAATTCAATGTTTGCATTTAACAAGAACACCTCTATCCTAAGTCATGTATAACCTGCGTTGTTCCCCTGTTCTGCATGTGAAGGTTTCTAAGTTGTCATAAATATGAAGTTCATACTTTAGGTCTCTGATAATTTAAATAATTAGTGTGCAACCGCATTGGTCTAATTATTAAATCCGTTTATGAGTTGCTGTAGTTATTAAATGTTCAATATGATCTAGATTGCAAATTCCTGGAGTAAATAGTTGGCCTACATTTTCATTCTGTTCTGAAACTACTTTTTCTTAAATTATTAGCAAAACATGTGCTTTGCATTTCTGTGAATTAAAAGTGATAGTATAATTTATGTCTAATGTTTCACAGTCCTAGGGTCACCATATACTAGAAATTCTTTCATCGGTGTAAAGATATATTTTGTTTATTAAGCTGGCCAATTAGTAAACGGTAAGGCGTGGAAAGTTTTATTCACGCTTTACAGTAGGAATCTTAATTGTGAGCGACAGAAATTGCTAATATATTTTTTCCTAACGCCACTGTTAACGTTTACATCTTATTTCTGAATGAAAATAAAATTAATTATTGACAGCTCCTCTGAAACTGTTTGTCCGATTTGAACTGGTTACATACTATTCCTATTGCTTGACCAACCTAGATACCAATCTTTTTTGAAACTTTATTCTCTCTTTTTATTACAACGGTATGTTTGGAAATGTAGTAAACATTTCAACTTGTACAATGCTTTAGAAATACGAACACGTTCACTCAGTCCTGGAAAGGGGTAACACTTGTCAATTTAAATTTAGTAAAAGGGGTGTTATAAATTCACCATTGTCTAAGGTTCGTGTTGCTGCACTTATGACGTCTGAATGAATTACAGCAAGTCGCAGCATCTCAGCAGCAAATGACATGAAATGGTTTTAAAACTATTTAATAATAAATGACGTACAGGAAATTTTGCTTGCTATAAGTGTACGGCAACTGCGAAACGCTCTTCTCAGACATTCATTCATTCATTCATTCAGACATCATGTTCCATGAAAAAAATACAAGCAGTTTAGAGTAGCAGTACTTTAAAAAAATAGCCATTGCACTACTCCATGAACTATTAATATGCTCCTTTTATTTAATAAATCAAACTATAGATGCAACTTCATACTATCTGTTGAATATATAGTGGGAAAGTTAATGCCTGTTTAATGCGAGCATTACATTCAATCTAAGTGTTCACTTTTTCTTGCCAGATATAGTAGTGGTTAATGAGGAATATTTCCGTTTTAGTTTTGAACTTCAGGGATTCAAAATTTCCTGCTTTAATTCCGCTGCCCATTTGGTACAAACCTTTTTTCTACAAGATGCATCTATGTGGATATCTTTATACCCAGTATTATGGCTGTAAAATTTCACAAATCCCCCTCATTTCACTGCTAATATTAATCAGATATACCATTAGGTAGTGAACGTAATGCCACTAGTGTAATAATTTCACAGTCCCTGATGAGGTTTCTGCAAGAGGTCCGCTTATCAACTTGTTGATGATATTGCACAGAGGAACATAACATACCCCAGTACCTAGGACACGTAGCCTTGAGAGTCGTTATTGTTTTCTAGGCTTGCCCTCTCAGTTTTGATGTAATATTTCACTAAATTAAGATCGGATACTTGGTTCTTATTTTTATACAGGGTGTTACAAAACGGTACGGCCAAACTTTCAGGAAACATTCCTCACACACAAAGAAAGAAAATATGTTATGTGGACATGTGTCCGGAAACGCTTAATTTCCATGTTAGAGCTCATTTTAATTTCGTTAGTATGTGCTGTACTTCCTCGATTCACCGCCAGTTGGCCCAATTGAAGGAAGGTAATGTTGACTTCTGTGCTTGTGTTGACATGCGACTCATTGCTCTACAGAACTAGCATCAAGCACATCAGTACGTAGCGTCAACAGGTTAGTGTTCATCACGAACGTGGTTTTGCTGTCAGTGCAATGTTTACAAATGCGGAGTTGGCAGATGCCCATTTGATGTATGGATTAGCACGGGACAATAGCCATGGCGCGGTACGTTTGTATCGAGACATATTTCCAGAACGAAGGTGTCCCGACAGGAAGACATTCGAAGCAATCGATCGGCGTCTTATGGAACACGGAACATTCCAGCCTGTGACTCGCGACTGGGGAAGGCCTAGAACGACGAGGACATCTGCAATGAACGAGGCAATTCTTCGTGCAGATGACGATAACCCTAATGTCAGCGTCAGAGAAGTTTCTGCTGTACAGGGTAACGTTGACCACGTCACTGTATGGAGAGTGCTACAGGAGAACCAGTTGTTTCCGTACCATGTACAGCGTGTGCAGGCACTATCAGCAGCTGATTGGCCTCCACGGGTACACTTCTGCGAATGGTTCATCCAACAATGTGTCAATCCTCATTTCAGTGCAAATGTTCTCTTTACGGATGAGGATTCATTCCTACGTGATCAAATTGTAAATTTTCACAATCAACATGTGTGGGTTGACGAGAATCCGCACGCAATTGTACAATCACGTCATCAACACAGATTTCCTGTGAACGTTTGGGCAGGCATTGTTGGTGATGTCTCGATTGGGCCCCATGTTCTTCCACCGACGCTCAATGGAGCACGTTATCATGATTTCATACGGGATACTCTACCTGTGCTGCTAGAACATGTGCCTTTACAAGAACGACACAACATGTGGTTCATGCACGATGGAGCCCCTGCACATTTCAGTCGAAGTGTTCGTACGCTTCTCAACAACAGATTCGGTGACCGATGGATTGGTAGAGGCGGACCAATTCCATGGCCTCCACGCTCTCTTGACCTCAACCCTCTTGACTTTCATTTATGGGGGCATTTGAAAGCTCTTGTCTACGCAACCCCGGTACCAAATGTAGAGACTTTTCGTGCTCGTATTGTGGACGGCTGTGATACAATACGCTATTCTCCAGGGCTGCATCAGCGCATCACGGATTCCATGCGACGGAGGGTGGATGCATGTATCCTCGCTAAGGGAGGACAATTTGAACATTTCCTGTAACAAAGTGTTTGAAGTCACGCTGGTACGTTCTGTTGCTGTGTATTTCCATTCCATGATTAATGTGATTTGAAGAGAAGTAATAAAATGAGCTCTAACATGGAAAGTAAGCGTTTCCGGACACATGTCCACATAACATATTTTCTTTCTTTGTGGGTGAGGAATGTTTCCTGAAAGTTTGGCCGTACCTTTTTGTAACACCCTGTATAAGGTTGATTTACAAACTGATAACGAGTGAGTACTAGGGTCATGTGCTGTGGGCTGTTAAGTTGGTTTTCATCTCCTTCAATTCTTAATCCATTTAAAGTACACTTATCAACGACAACATCATGACCACTGACCTACTATTGACATAAACCAACCAAGGAAACAGCAGCGTCACCTGGGAGGGGGGGGGGGGGGGAGAGAGAGAGAGAGAGAGAGAGAGAGAGAGAGAGAGACTGCTAGTCCGACTCACGCAGAGTGCATACAGTATCTGAGAGTGGGACGAATTTGAACACACCAAATTCAGATTTACTCTCACCCGTACATCGATTACTCGACACGAGAACAAAACGTGAGTGTATAATAGTTGATTATTTCGCTAAGTATTGTTCAAACATTCACAGGATACATCATCCTCTTTCCTGTCTCGGAGAATGCACAACAGGACAGAGAGCAGCTCTTATCACAGCTGCTGCTGCACGCTGTAGGTCTTTATTTACACAGTGTAGTGCGGAGCGAGCGCAGCCGCGAGCACGAAATGTCAACACAGCACGGGCGGGCCGAGTGGGGCTTCCCGCAGGGCCGCGCCGCCCCGTGCTCTGCCCTGATCCTGTTGGCAGCCGCGTAGCCATTAAAACCACGGCAGGCAGCTGCGCGCCGCGGCTGCAGAAGCACAGTGTTCGGCGAAACGCTCAGGTCGGCAGGTCAATGACCCTGAGAGGCCTTAACTCCAAGCCGTATCGGGACTGCAACCTGGGCGCATTATTTTCTGCCCTTCTAATGTTCTTTCGCTACTTACGTGGTAAAACTGCTCTCACAAGCCATGTTCTAAATTCTATGCAATTAAATGACTACAACGCCTGCAAAAAATTAAATTTCAAACAGCAGTTAAGGTTTCAAATGATTGAGCAGAGCAATCAGTCGCCCTTTCCTTTCGACACTACTGGCCATAACAATTGCTACACCTACAAGATGACGTGCTACACACGCCAAATTTAACCGACAGAAAGAAGATGCTGTGATATGCAAATGATTAGCTTTTCAGAGCATGAGCACAAGGTTGTCGCCGGAGGCGACACCTACTACGTGCTGACATGAGGAAAGTTTCCAACCGATTTCTCACACACAAACAGCAGCTGACCAGCGTTGCCTGATGAAACGTTGTTGTGATGCCTCATGTAAGGAGGATAAATGCGTACCATCACGTTTACGACTTTGATAAAGGTCGGATTGTAGCCTATCGCGATTGCGGTTTATCGTATCGCGACATTGCTGCTGGTGTTGGTTGAGATCCAATGACTGTTAGCAGAATATGGAATCGGTGAGCTCAGGAGAGCAATACGGAACGCCGTGCTGGATCCTAACGGCCTCGTATCACCAGCAGTCGAGATGATAGGCATCTTATCCGCATGGCTGTAACGGATCGTGCAGCCACGTCTCGATCCCTGAGTCAACAGATGCGGACATTTGCAAGACAATAACCATCTGCACGAACAGTTCCACGCCGTTTGTAGCAGCATGGACTATCAGCTCGGAGACCATGGCTGCGGTTACCCTTTACGCTGCACCACAGATAGGAGCGCCTGCGATGGTGTACTCAACGACGAACCTGGGTGCACGAATAGCGGAACGTCAGTTTTTCGGATGAATCCAGGTTCTGTTTACAGCATCATGATGGTCACATCTGTGTTTGGCGACATCGCGGTGAACGCACATTGGATGCGTGTATTCGTCATCGTCATACTGGCGCATCACCCGGCGTGATGGTATGGGGTGCCATTGGTCACACGTCTCGGTCACCTCTTGTTCGCATTGACGGCACTTTGAACAGTGGACGTTACATTTCAGATGTGTTACGACCCGTGGCTCTACCCTTCATTCGATCACTTCGAAACCCTACATTTCAGCAGGTTAGTGCACGACCGCATGTTGCAGGTCCTGTACGGGCCTTTCTGGATATAGAAAATGTTCGACTGCTGCCCTGGTGAGAACATTCTCCAGATCTCTCATCAATTGAAAACGTCTGATCAATGGTGGCCGAGCAACTGGCTCGTCACAATACGCCAGTCACTACTCTTGATGAACTGTGTTATCGTGTTTGAGCTGCATGAGCAGCTGTACCTGTACACGCCATCCAAGCTCTGTTTGACTCAATGCCCAGGCGTATCAAGGCCGTTATTACGGACAGAGGTGGTTGTTCTGGGTACTGATTTCTCAGTATCTATGCACCCAAATTGCGTGAAAACGTAATGTCAGTTGTAGTATAATATATTTGTCCAACGTATACCCGTTTATCATCTGCATTTCTTCTTGGTGTAACAATTTTAATGGCCAGTAGTTTAGTTTTGTTATGCTGATATAGATTTCTGCTAGTACTCGGCCACTATCAGTGCATTATTTCATAGTATAAATGCATTATCCAATAGGAATACGGAACATGGTATTCTAAGGGGAGATACAAACCTCTGTCTGCATGTTTCGGGACATTGGTTCACACAGACAAATAGGGAGTGACTTCTTGAGAAAGACAGAGAGGAAGTGAGTCTGGAGTTTCGCGATCTACAGAATGACGCCACTTCAGGCTTTGTTTGGGGACCGCAAGATCAAAGGAAGCCCTTATTTGGTCCGTGGCCGGTGGTATTTGGTAACGTGATACGTAATTAGGACATTGGGCGGTTTTGACCTTCGTTGCGGTGCCCTGACGATAGAGAGATTCACGGGAGACCCCAAACTGTGGTTACTATACCGCACTTACTTCCAATCTGCAGACCATTTTTGCAGGGTTTAACTGCCAGCGCAATTTGAATGCTGTATGTTTCTCGATCTGCACAAAATATTTTACCACAGAGATCCCAGTAATTTGTCCATCTGCAGAAAGTGACGATAGGTTTCGAACTATCTCATGAACCTTTAGATATGTAATTGTTCTGATTTTCCCATCTGTCCTTAGACACCATTGTACTTCGAAAAATGAGGAAAATAAATAGTAACAGCCTTGATTTCCTGACTCTCGGCACAAACATAAACTAAGCCTACTCAGCCTTTTCAAGTGCGATCAGAATAAAAAACAGTCGCCATTGTTTAAATATTCCATCTACGATCGATTTCCTGTCGAATTCCTTAAATAAACTATAGTCCATACACCATCTGCGGTCTTCAAACTTGTTTAAATGAACAGTATTTCATATACTGCAGTCAATTTCGCGACAAATTCTCTACCTAAATCAATAAACTGTATCCCCAACATCGCCTTGTATCGCACAAACTGTTTAAATAAACAATATTCCATACATTGTCTAAATCGTTTAAACAGTATTCCATACACTGCAATTGATTTCCTGACAAATGACCGATCAACTGAGTCTTGTTTGACCATTTCCGGGAGGGGGAGTGCTGGGGGTTTTCCAGATAGTGGGATTGATTAATTGATCTATTTAATTAATTAGTCAATCAAATTGATGCCAAAAGCGTGCTTGCATTGGTGAGGGGAGTTCCCTGGGGGATGGTGGAGAAGGAGGTGTGGGCGGAGGTGGAAAACGGGAGGCATGGGGAAACAATAGGTTAAGGTCCTGTCAATCAAAGAACTATAGGTTTGCCCCATAATGTGGGCAACCCACATTAACGAACTGCACTGACACTACCCTTGCCCTACTACAACAGGGGACTGACGTGCTCAGACATACATCGATACTATGAAATAGTAGTTTGATAAAGGTTAGGCAGTGGCCGAAATCTAGATTTGTCTAATAAAACATGAAGGGAAAAGATGACTGATTGCTGTGCTCTATCATTTGAAAGTCATATCGCAGTCGCTGAGTGCACTCACATTCCTAATGGAAGGTAACACCTTGGTCAGTAAAAGTGTTCTTTTTCCTTAACTTAACTTGTGTCTTCAAGTGGTCGGCATGTTATTCTTGATTTAACAGTGTTAGGGGAAGAGGATGGTCGGATGCCCTTTCTGTCGCCAATCCTCCTCCAGGAAGAAACCTGTGTACTCCATCTGTCTTCGAGTAGTGCCATCCCATACGATAGTGTGAGAACGTATTCCAAATGTTTTTGCATCGTTTGACTGAGGCGAAACATGGGTTCCAGCCTCATATTCACTTAGATGTGGGGAACTGCCTAAAACCCACTTACAGACTGGGCAAACACTGGCCCTCATCGTTAACCCACCGGGTAATGTCGTTCTTTGCGTCGCAAATAAGTTTATTACCAGTTACAATAGTGTCAGTCATTAATCTGCAGCCGTCTACAAGATTAGTAGCAGTTTTCTTGTAACCTATGCTTTGTCACTTTTTAACATGCACTACGGTACCATACTAATTAGAAAGCATAGCTACATTTTAGAGATTTTTCAGCGACATTTTCTGAGTATTTTAGCGTGACACTCCTGTGTTCTCTGGTGGTTCGTTAAAGAGTGAAAGTTCAATTATGATTTATTCCACTTTGATACCACAATTGTCTTTGTTTATCTGAAAACAATTTCATAACAGTGAAGCAGGCTGAAAAATGCAGTGACTAAAACGTAGTAACATCAATGGATCCGATTACTCTTGAGCGCCTAAGTAGAAATACAGAACTGTTGTTACGTGGTTGCAGTCACTGCAGGAGTAGCTGAGCAAGGTGTCGTTGTTACGCTTTCTCATAGCATTCATTGAGCCCACAGGTGAGCTCCATATCGGTCAAATCCTCATCGGCAAACCCATCCATACTGTTGTTTGTCGCTGTTACCGTACAGCTAACACTTCTGAGAAATCAAACCTGGGACAGAAGCGACTAATACTGAAAAATGGAAGGGCAAGAATATTGCACAACCACGATATTGTTACACTTGGCCGTTATCGCAAACATGCCGTGACGTTACGGTAAACATGTACAGTGGCGACTGAGGAAAACGCGCTTTCAATGCTCTCCGATCAGTTGTGCATATACCGTTATTCCTGATTAAGTGCTGACTAACGGTCAACTGACCGAAGCTACGTAGTTACCAGGTGCAATAATATTGTGATCGGCTTATAAACTACGCATTACTGTTTGTCAGCAGCAGGTATGGAGACTGAATGGAACGAGTTTCTTTCAAAACAAGACACACACAGCGCCTACCGTCGATATTTGCACTGTTATGTTGATATTTTCAAAGCAGTAGCGATGCAAGAGGCAAGAAATGAAACCAAATGTAATTATGTTCTAAAGAACCACCGAGGAATAGTGGTCCTTTTTAACAAAATACTCACAGTTCCATCGAACATCCTCCGAAATTTTGCCCATGAAGTTCTCGTTCTTCGCTTGGTGTACTTAGAACCAGATCCCTTCCCTTTCCTTCTGGAATTAATGCTTCAAAGGCTATTTTACCATCTGCCTCTTTTGCTCGGATGATTTCATCTTCTTCTGTATTTTCTCTACTATTCTTTTTTCAATATTATGTCTCAATGTGACCCTGTGAATTGTCAGACTGGGTTAGGTATTCTCTGCTCTTGTCAACTTATCTGGTATACGGATGTTTCAGACAGACATTCTCATAGGAAGTCAGTACCCTCTTTGTCAGTCTGCTGAAATGCATAGGTTTTACGGGGTGGGGTGTTTAAATAAGGACAAATGAAAATTTTTTTGAATGGAAATTTATTAAAACAAAATACAAATGAAAATCCTTTTACACATAAGTAGTTCTATCTTTCAAGAGTAATATTACTCCATGTAACCTCCTTCAACCACAACGATCGCCACCAACCTTGTCCTGAAGCGATCGCACACACCCTCTAAAACAGCCATGTCTATATTTGCGAATGCTGTGTCGATAACGGTGCGTAGAGTGAGACATTAGGATATCTCGTCTTGTTGGTAGCTCTTCGGAATAAGCTACAAACATAGTAGTGGAGGGTGTTCAAATCCGGGATATTCTGGGGCCAGAACTCCTTTGAACAGAACATTTCAACGTTATCCGAGAGCCTGGTTTGCACTAAAGGGCTCATATGATGTCCCCCTGTGCCATCCGAAGCATTTTTCGCTCGCTGACATTCAATACTGACGGCAATTTCCCCAGCGATTATGAATTCCGCAGTTCAGGATACACGTTTCTTCGAATGAGGTTCCTCGCAGGGATAACGAAACCTTCCCAGACTTATACTTGGCCACAATATTGTAAACAGTTGATCTCGGGTACTCGAACGCCCAGAGCGAAGACTTTCGATACTCGCTGCTCTTAGGTCGTACTCGGCACTAATCTGTAACATTTCGGCCATTTGGAGGTTCTGACTGTTTACTTGATGCCTATGGCTTTCAAGAACGCCAATCGCGACCTCTGGCGGAGCAACGATATGGTGAGAAATTCAAATTTAAATTAGTCGGGATCTAAACGCAGCACCATGTATATGGCCGTAAAACTTCAGGCACCGTTTCCTTTTGACTTCACCCAGGGGTTGCATATGTTGATGCACTTTCACATTGCTCTTCCACTCACCGATATGATTTTTCCTAGGTCCTACTATCTTTCTGATATAACTCGACGTTCTCTGAGCTCCAGTGGTTGACAAGGCCTTTCTGATGCGGTGTGTCACTGCGGCATAGACTACCAATGGCCTAATAACTCTAGGCAATGACAGGTTTTGACGTCTGTTCTTATAGAATTCACGTATAGTAATGTACGCTGTTTCCAGATTAATAACGCGAGCCGTAGTTATTCCTTCTTCTGATGTATTCCACGAAACATTTCACCGAGTTACTTAAATTTTTGGATTTTTTGATGCAGCCAGATTCATTGTCAACGACGGTAGCACTTGTCATGGCCACGGTCTTGAATTCTCTCTTTTCGAAGAATATCTGCAATCCGTTCTTTTCTGCAAACTTCTTGGGTGGTTTCAGTCTGGGTACGCGATAAGTCAGTGTTTGCGGAGTATATGATTAGGCCATCAGCGAATGCCTAACACTGGAACTAGACTTCTTGCCTTGACCTAACTTTATGCCGTGGTCTGTCACAGCCAGCTCCGTGCGCCGTTCTATTATAACTTTCTCTGGAACCAGTTTAGATAACATACGTAATATGGTGTCATTGGCCGCACACAAGTCCCTATACAGAATACGATCTTAAATCTCTCCAATGAATTTCAGCTTTGAAACCGCCTGGCAAATCAAAATTTTGTGCTGGAGCGCGACTCGAACTCGGGATCTTTGCTTTCCGCGGGCAAATGCACTACCAACTTAGCTGCCAAAGCACCACTTAAAATCCGTCCTCACAGCTTTTGGAAGAAACGAGACGAGGTACTGGCGGAAGTACAGCTGTGAGGATTGGTCGTGAGTCGTGCTTGGATAGCGCAGTTGGTAGAGTATTTGCCCGCGAAAGCAAAGATAGTCTCGGTCAGGCACACAATTTTAATCTCCCAGCAAATTACGTATCAGCCCACACTTCCTTGCAAAATGAAGATTTCGTTATGGAATTCCACCTCTGACTGGTTGTCTGTGAGTATTTGTCTTAATACCGGTACAAGATGCACATCATACGTTAAAATATGTGGTGCGAACGACTTATAGTTCAAGAAAGCACATGATAACGTGCATTTCCATGGTTTATAGGTAAATTGTATATTGTATATGCTTCAGTCTCCGGCCCTTAATGTCATGAAGCGAACTCTGTTTGCTTGTTATCCTCCCACAGCAGGAGTTTTCAACCTATTTGGGTTCCCGGATACCTCGATCTGAACACAAAGAACCGCGGCTCCTGTCGTACGTAACATCAGACTCAAAATGTGAGGGGAATAAGTTTCGTAAAAAAAATGAATAGAGGTAGTTCGTCCGTTATTAATTCTTGATAGACGAAATTTTAATCAACTTTTAATGTCATTATATTTTGTTCTTAAAACGAAACCAATTGTAAGGAAGAGTTTGCTTCCTCAGCACTCGTTCTTCAAAACTCGCCACAAGGCTGGAAACTGCGATCCACATCTGCTTCTCGGTATTCATTCGCGATTAGTATTTCGTGGTGATGACTGACAATGCTGAAGAAACTGCTTCACACAAGTAGCATGTTCCAAAAGGTATCAAAGCTCATACAACCTTGTTACCTAATTGCGGATACTCCTCTTTCACTGAGCTCCAAAGTCATGATCTGGAAACGAATTTAGATTTAAGTGTGGAGTCTCCAGAGAAACCGATAAGTTGCTCTTGTCCTTCGGTTGTACTGAAAGGATCTTTGATGCAGTTGCGGTGAACAGCGTCCTCTGAAAAGTAGTTAACCGAGTTCAGTTAAATGATCCACAAACACAGACTTCCGTTCTCCAGTCAAATAGAGGTCATTGTCTCTTAAAACCGTGTGAAGAACAGGGAAAACAAAGTTTATATATTTTTCATCCAACCATTTCCTCCTTAATAGCTGTTTTCTTCAGAAGGCTGAAACTTTATCTGACACTTGGACAATGTTGGTTTCATTAACTTGAAGGAATATAGTCAATAAATTGAGTTTTTCAATGTCGCCAGCTTCAAAACTGTCAATATCTACTAAATTCTCGAAACTCAAAAGATTCTATTGAATTCATACAGCCCTTTCAAGCCATTCCGAGGTGACAGCCAGCGAGAATCGCGGTATTCAAATAGGGAAATACGCTCAGCCCCCGTTTCAAGCACATTCGTGAATACATCTCGATTTAAGATTGTTGTTTTTTTGGGGAAGGAGACGAGACAGCAAGGTCATTGGTCTCATCGGATTAGGGAAGGACGGGGAAAGAAGTTGGCCGTGCCCTTTGAAAGGAACCATCCCGGCATTTGCCTGGAGCGACTTAGGGAAATCACGGAAAACCTAAATCAGGATGGCCGGACGCGGGATTGAACCGTCGTCCTCCCGAATGCGAGTCCAGTTCGATTTAAGAGGCCGACACTGATACCATTATTTCTCGACCAATAAAACGGTGTCCAAAGAGCTTGAGGCGCTTCTTTACGGATCAAAGTTAGCAATCCGGATTAAGAGCCTGCTCTGCTACTGTCTTCATTTGTACATACGCCTACACAGTTTTCCAAATTAACGTTGTTTTTGTCCGTAAAAGAGTGTATCTTTTCAGAGAGGTCTGCTGCTTTCGTTCAAAGAGTTATTTCTCTACGTAAAATAAAATATTCACGAAATTTGTTGTCATTTATAAAAGGCACGCAATTAATTAATTGCGCCCATTGTCTTTGTCTGTGGGGTCTTTCAAGTGAATAATGAAATAATTACTACCTTCGGTTCTTTCATCCAACTGATCATTAATCACGTTAGCCATATGGAGTATTAGACTACTAATAGTGTTAACTGAGACGTCACACTTGCCAGTTGCTTGGCCGTTGACTGACCTTTCATAAAAGTACTATGTCCAGAGCAAACATGCATTCAGTACTTCGAAACAAATGAGATACTGTGGTCGCTCTTAATTTCGAACCGTGGTACATGTAAAAGAGAAATTAAAGAAAGTGTCCTTCCTCCATTTTCATGTGTTCACGTCTTTACAATTGCAAGATACATTTCAAATAACACGTATTTACATTTACAAATGTCTTCCTGCTGCCTGACAGACCTAAATTACAGAAGGTAAACAAAAATTCAAAACTATCTGCATTCGACAAAACAGCCTTCATACTGGTTGTTACTAAATAAAAAGAAATTAGTCACGTAGAATGATTCGACTTGCGTCTACCACGCTGCCATTATAACCTCTTACACATCGGCTCGCTACATGTTACTACTGGCATACACTTTGCTCCTTTTCTCATGAAGCAAATCAACCGAATTACCATTTTTAAGAAATCATCGCGCCGCCCCTACTGGAAGTGCGCGATGCCCTTAGGAGCAGTGACGCACAGATTGCAAATTCCTCATCTGCGATGTTTTCGTCTATGCCTTGTATATTTTTAGCTGAACTTAAGAGGGAACTTGTACATCACCGACGGGAGAGAGATCCCTGTGTAATTATTAATACCTACCTTGCCACCCTTTCCATACAGTGGATGAATAAATGAGAATCTCTGTTCTTGTATAGTGGTTTATGTCTGCCAATACTGAGTGATTCTGGCTTGGATTTGTATGATAGTATAATCACCTACGTGCCTCCATAATTCAAAAACTACGCCGCCTCCCCTGCAGACTTCAGTGCTCGAACCGTTGCTTTCAGTTATGCCTTCGTGGGTGGTGTGGGTTCTGGTTTCACACTTCTCTGTGAATTTTTTACGATGTCCGAAGATGCGTGCAAATAATCTCGTGATTTATGAAGACAGAGTGGTGCTTCAATTTCTGCTTTCGTTGATTTTACTGAAATGGAGTCTTTCTTGATTTTATTTCAATATACACTAAAATATTATAGTTTTGAACGCTCTTGAGCGATAAATTGGCTTGAAACAAACAGCTCTTCTGAAAAGCAGAAATAAGTTTGCAGCATTATATGACGGAATATCAAAGTAGGACAAACAGTTGCAGGTTACTCACAATAGTCTGCTTTCAGCTGTGTTTGACCGCAACGGCCGATATAACAGTAGAAGCGCTATCTTTTGCTAACCATTAACACAAAAAAATTTAAATCTATGTCTTCACGATAATAATGTTTAGTCATCGATCATAGATCGCCGTCATTCTGTAAAAATCTACATTTTCTCGTCATACACAGGTCATACATCAACTCCTCGATGCTGATAAAGAGCTTGCAGAATCTCAGCTAGTTTAATCACTTGTAATTTTCACTATAAGTCCTTGCGTCCATCAAATCTTCATCTTTGTCCTGTTAGATATCCAGCAAATTAGACGATAACACTTCTTTTCCCTCCATTTTTTCATCTTCTTCCAACTGTTTCGTTCTTCTGAATTTATAGAAATATTAGTCATTCTGGGGACAGCACCTGTACAATACTTACATATACAGAAATTTACATATTTGTGGTAGCAAATATAATACCAATTAAAGAAAAAGAAAGAAAAACTGTATAAAAAGGACAAGAATATAAGAATAAGATTTACACTCTCCGGCGGAGTGTGCGCTGATACGAAACTTCCTGGCAGATTAAAACTGTGTGCCGGACCGAGACTCGAACTCGGGGCCTTTGCCTTTCGCGGGCAAGTGTTCTACCATCTGAGCCACCCAAGCACGACTCACGCCCCGTCCTCACAGCCTTACTCCTGCCAGTACCTCGTCTCCTACGTTGCAGACTTTTGGAAGGCTGTGAGGACGGGGCATGAGTCGTGCTTGGGCGACTCAGATGGTAGAACAATTGCCCGCGAAAGGCAAAGGCCCCGAGTTCGAGACTCGGTCCGGCACACAGTTTTAATCTGCCAGGAAGTTTCAGGACAGGAATATTTCGTCATATATCTTGTTGAAAGTGCTCCTTCCACCTGAGTTATCCAGGCACTATTCACGGCCCGACTTCACAGCCTAATTTCGACAAGAAATTTTATACACATCGGTTTCTGCATCAAAGTAAGGGACACTGTTTGCCTATCACTAGGAAAATTTTCTGGTAAGACAATGCAGTAGCAAAAGCAGTGCGTGTGCTACTCTGTAGGAATCAGAATGGGTTTAGAAAAAGACGATCGTGTGAAACCTAGCTCGCTCTATTCGTCCACGAGACTCAGAGGGCCATAGACACGGGTTCCCAGGTAGATGCCGTGTTTCTTGACTTCCGCAAGGCGTTTGATACAGTTCCCCACAGTCGTTCAATGAACAAAGTAAGAGCATATAGACTATCAGACCAATTATGTCATTGGATTGAAGAGTTCCTAGATAACAGAACGCAGTATGTCATTCTCAATGGAGAGAACTCTTTCGAAGTAAGAGTGATTTCAGGTGTGCCGCAGGGGATTGTCGTAGGACCGTTGCTGTACACAATATATATAAATGACCTTGTGTATAACATTGGAAGTTCACTGAGGCTTTTTGCAGATGATGCTGTAGTGTATCGAGAGTTTGTAACAATGGAAAATTGTACTTAAATGAAGGAGGATCTGCAACGAATTGACACATGGTGCAGGGAGTGGCAATGGAATCTGAATGTAGACAAGTGTAATGTGCTGCGAATACATAGAAAGAAAGATCCATTATCATTTAGCTACAATATAGCAGGTCAGCAGCTGGAAGTAGTTAATTCCATAAATTATCTGGGAGTAAGCATTAGGAGTGATATAAAATGGAATGATCATATAAAATTGATCGTCGGTAAAGCAGATGCCAGACAGATTCATCGGAAGAATCCTACTGAAATGCAGTCCGAAAACAAAGGAAGTAGGTTACAGTACACTTGTTCGCCCACGGCTTGAATACTGCTCACCACTGTGGGCTCCGTATCAGATAGGGTTATAGAAGAGATAGAGAAGATCCAACGGAGAGCAGCGCACTTCTTACGTATATCTCGCGAAGAAATCATGAGGATAAGATCAGATAATTAGAGCTCACACAGAGGCATACCGACAATTTTTCTTTCCACGAACAATACGAGACTGGAACAGAAGGGAGAGGCGATAGATGTACTCCAAGTACCCTCCGCCACACACCGTCAGGTGGCTTGCGGAGTATGGATGTAGACGTAGATGTAGATGAAGACAATGCACACTAATTTAAATAATCACCTATCATTAGTACACTCAGAAGAATGGAAGTAAATAATCTAATTGTAACGTGGAATACCAAAATCTTAACTTTGCGTTTGAATACAGTCTCCAGACAGAATAGCGTAACACGCAGAACTGTAGCTTGCGAGACACCAGGACAAGGCAACTCCGGATGAGAAACTTACACCATGAGTAGTGGTTAGTATAGGGTACTTCTCCATCTGGCCAACCAGATACTGGTTTTCTTTTGTTTCTGTTAATCGCTTTAGGGCAAGTGCTGGAATGTTCCTTCGGAAAGATTGTGGCCGATGTCCTTCCCTATCTTTACTCTTACCCTGCACGAGATTGTGCTCCGTCTGTGATGACCTCATGGTCGACGGAAGAACAAATAGGATTTTCCTTGATCGACCTCTTCTGGGAGAGTGCCACAGTCTCCATAAATATGAAGAAAGATATGCTAGCAATGGCACGCGATTTCTGTTTGACGAGGACGGTGTACCCAAATATGTTGTAGATACGCTTGAGAATGAGCAGCTCTCGAAAGAAATAGTGCTTCACAGAGGCCCATTTTACAATTCGGCCTTGTGGGACCATTTTCTTCTCCTTTTTCCTTACGCGATACTGAGGAGGCCGTGAACACGGTTTGATGTCTAATGTCGAGACGCGACGACGTTTTAACACATACCTAGAAGTGCACGAACATTGTACATAGACCGCCTAATACACTCCTGGAAATGGAAAAAAGAACACATTGACACCGGTGTGTCAGACCCCCATACTTGCTCCGGACACTGCGAGAGGGCTGTACAAGCAATGATCACACGCACGGCACAGCGTACACACCAGGAACCGCGGTGTTGGCCGTCGAATGGCGCTAGCTGCACAGCATTTGTGCACCGCCGCCGTCAGTGTCAGCCAGTTTGCCGTGGCATACGGAGCTCCATCGCAGTCTTTAACACTGGTAGCATGCCGCGACAGCGTGGACGTGAACCGTATGTGCAGTTGACGGACTTTGAGCGAGGGCGTATAGTGGGCATGCGGGAGGCCGGGTGGACGTACCGCCGAATTGCTCAACACGTGGGGCGTGAGGTCTCCACAGTACATCGATGTTGTCGCCAGTGGTCGGCGGAAGGTGCACGTGCCCGTCGACCTGGGACCGGACCGCAGCGACGCACGGATGCACGCCAAGACCGTAGGATCCTACGCAGTGCCGTAGGGGACCGCACCGCCACTTCCCAGCAAATTAGGGACACTGTTGCTCCTGGGGTATCGGCGAGGACCATTCGCAACCGTCTCCATGAAGCTGGGCTACGGTCCCGCACACCGTTAGGCCGTCTTCCGCTCACGCCCCAACATCGTGCAGCCCGCCTCCAGTGGTGTCGCGACAGGCGTGAATGGAGGGACGAATGGAGACGTGTCGTCTTCAGCGATGAGAGTCGCTTCTGCCTTGGTGCCAATGATGGTCGTATGCGTGTTTGGCGCCGTGCAGGTGAGCGCCACAATCAGGACTGCATACGACCGAGGCACACAGGGCCAACACCCGGCATCATGGTGTGGGGAGCGATCTCCTACACTGGCCGTACACCACTGGTGATCGTCGAGGGGACACTGAATAGTGCACGGTACATCCAAACCGTCATCGAACCCATCGTTCTACCATTCCTAGACCGGCAAGGGAACTTGCTGTTCCAGCAGGACAATGCACTTCCGCATGTATCCCGTGCCGCCCAACGTGCTCTAGAGGGTGTACCCTGGCCAGCAAGATCTCCGCATCTGTCCCCCATTGAGCATGTTTGGGACTGGATGAAGCGTCGTCTCACGCGGTCTGCACGTCCAGCACGAACACTGGTCCAACTGAGGCGCCAGGTGGAAATAGCATGGCAAGCCGTTCCACAGGACTACATCCAGCATCTCTACGATCGTCTCCATGGGAGAATAGCAGCCTGCATTGCTGCGAAAGGTGGATATACACTGTACTAGTGCCGACATTGTGCATGCTCTGTTGCCTGTCTCTATGTGCCTGTGGTTCTGTCAGTGTGATCATGTGATGTATCTGACACCAGGAATGTGTCAATAAAGTTTCCCCTTCCTGGGACAATGAATTCACGGTGTTCTTATTTCAATTTCCAGGAGTGTAAATCAACGGCAGTGCTACAGTAAGAGAAGCACAGTGCTGCTATACAAATTAAATAAATGCAACAGACAAATAAACAGCTGCTTAAGATTAAGTGAACTAGAAGAGCCATCCTAATTCTGTTCATTACCGAGAGCGTTGACGCGCAAGTTACTGGTACTCGATCTGATGGGAATAATTTAGAATCCTCATCCTCGTTGTTCTGTTTGAGATCTGGAAACAGGAGAAGATTGTTGTGCTATGGCTCCTAATCTCCTAATCACCAGGCAATACGCCACTGCACTGTGTTATATCCCGAACCTCAACATAGGGCCACATTGCGTGATGTAACGTTGTTGACAGTGATCGAAAGTAGTCACCGAACTCTGTAGGCACCTGGGTGCTAGTGGAGACGGATTAGCAATGATATACTGTGTCACTTGTGCCACTGCCTTGAACAACATAAATAGTGTGTTTTTTTGAAGTTTTCTTGCAGGATAGAACATTCTATCATCTTTCGGGCGTGCATCAGTGATTTTGTTTCCATTTTCCGATGTTTCGGCTAACAGCCTGTTACTCATTCTGAATGTGGGTCACTTCTAAATTTTTAAATCACTTTGCACCCTGTGAACTTGCACATGTCAGACACAACACTCCTGGTATCGTGAGCACCAGTCATAGATTAAATCTGATGCGTCAAGTTTAATGTGGGACTGACGCTGTTATTACCAACTGGTTCATCTATGACGCATGGACGTTTATTCAATAGTGTGTAAAGTGATTTAAAAACTTACAAGCAACTCACCTTGAGAATGGCTGAGATGTTGTCAACCGAAATATCGGAACACGAATTAAAAATATACCGATTTCACGCCAGAAAAGTAATAGAACAGGACGGTAGATGTTACACTAGTTCAATAACGCTAGCAACACTCGACATTTAAGCTTCAAGTGCCGCTATTTTGACAACAGGAAATCTCAATTCACAGAAAAAAATAGCTTCTTTGACTAAAGTTATTCTATACCTCAACTGAAATATATTTTAGGCAAATGTGTCATTCAATACGAAAGGGCCTGTTGACAGTTTTTTGGCGCACATCGAAGGTGAAGGTCTAGGAATAGCAATTGAAAAGGTTTTCAGCCAATGCAGAAGATGGCATCTTTCCTTCATGACTTATCAGGGTATTGACGTAAGTATAGTATCTCATCAACGTGGGGTGTGCCCAATCCGCCTTTATGGCAGCTTGAGCTCTGCAATCAGCTATCTGAATGTCTAAATGGAAGATTCGTATTCTCTAGATTAGCTGACACTGAGGAACGGTATGGCCCCTGTATCTAGTGCCCTCCGGATCTAATAGACGAGCAGAGCGAGTTGGGTTTCACACGATCGTTGTTTGCGGAAGCCATGTTGATTCCTACACAGGAGATTTTTGGTGTTCAGATATGTGTTAATACCTAAGCATGAAATGAGTTCTAAGATTCTACGACAGTGTTACGTCAGTCATGTAGGCATGTACGAACGGAGTTCATTAAGTTTTTCCATGCCAGTTTCGGTTGCAAAAATTGTTGTGGGACATCGTGAGATATTAGGTTTCTATATACGGTGGTGCTATACAAAGCATTCACAATGGCGCCTGTAACGGATGTGCATTCTATACAGAGAGCTGTCATTGGGTTTCTTTTGGCGGAAAACCAGAGCATCGAGTTACTCATAGGAGCTTGTACAATGTCTACGGAAACCAAGCAGTGAACAAAAGCACGGTGAGCAGTTGGGCAAGGTGACCTATTTTCCGCGTGCCGGCCGGCCGCACACGGCAGTGACTTCTCCCGTGTCGGAACGTGCAGCCGTTCTCTTCTAGGTGATCGATAGATCACAATCAGAAACCTCGCTGCTCAACTGGACGTGTCTGTTGGTAGTGCTGACACAGTCGTCTACCAGCTGGGATGCTCGAAGGTGTGTGCCCACTGAAGACCACAGAAAGCATCGAAAGACCATCTGTGCGAAAATGCTCGTGTATTAAGAGGGTGATCGTGATAATTTGTCGTCGAACATCGGCACAGGCATTGCAACGTAGTTGACTGGTTGATTTGGAGTGAAAGGGACTAAAATGCAAGGTCCTCTTTTAAGTAGAAAACAAAGTGTGATCCGCTAAAGGAGGAGGAAAAAAGTGAATCCTGGAAAGGTAAAGTGCAACTAACACAATAAAGAACAAAGATAAAAGCCCAGAAAATAGACAGCCCAGACAAGTTGTTTAAGCATAAGTCAAGACAAGGTATTAAAACCAAGAAATGCAAAATCATGAAGAGAATAAAACGTTGGTAGAGGGTAGGCCAGGCCACCGAGAAAGGGCACTCTGGGGCCCCTGGGGTGTGGGGATGGAGGAGCAGGAGAGGGGTGCCCCAGTAACCTCTCAGGTGGCGAATGAGACCAAGTAGTCTTACCGTACAGGGATGAATAGATACCTCCTTCTTGGGCAAAACGTAACATCAGATCAGCCACTTTGGCGTCGTCTGATAGCACCAGAGGTAGCGTATCAGAAAGATTACGATGTCGCCTCAAAACAGCCAAATTAGGGAAGTCTGCGAGTAAGTGGGCCACCGTCAGATGGACTCCACATTAGCAATGAGGGGGATCATCACGTCCTAAAGTTGGCCACGGGTCAGCCAAGTGTGAACACTGCAGAGTTGACAGAGGAAAGTGGATTCCCTGTGAGTAGCGCGCATGGAAGAATGCCACCGGGTCAGGTCACCTTAATTGTACTTAGTTTGTTTGGGGATATCAGGGCAGACCATTCTAAGCTCCACACTTTCAGCAGTCAATGACATACAAACAACTGAAGGTCCAGTTCTGGAACCTCCATTTCCAGAATTTGCATCCCAGTGAATAGCTTGGCCAACCAGTCAGTTCGTTCATTTCCCAAAATTCCAACATGACCGGTCCAAACGAAACCGAATGGCTGTCCAGCTTCGTAAAAGTCAGAGATAGAATGTGGATGACCCTCTAAGGGAGTCACTACAGATTAGGATACTCTTCCCAGTGGAAGAATGAACAACAGTGAAGACATTGCAGCCGACTGGCAAAGCCTGTTCCTCTGTTGACTGTTGAGCCATCAGTGAACACCATTTCTGAACCCAGGTACATCTCAAAGACAGCCAAGAATATGCGCCAAAAATTCATGGGGTCAATGGAATTATTTGAATCAAAGCCACGGTCGGGGCACAAGCCTTGGAGATAGATGTGATGCCTCCCTCCTCAGACGTGACAGTGTAGAAAGTTGCAGTTCCAAACAGAGACACTTGAGGTGTGTGTCAGTTGTAAACCCAGTTCTGGGTCGCTGTTGTGGGAGTTGCAGCACCATTCCAGGAAAAAAGACACGGTAGTGTTCAGGGAAGCTACGAACACATATAGCGCTATTCAGTTGCTGTTGTTGGCGCCTGATAGGTAATGGCAGGAATCCAGCCTCTATTAATACGCTTTTCACAGGGCTAGATCGGAAGGCTCCTCTCACAATTTAAACCCCACAGTAATGAACCACGTCCGGTATCCGCAATGCTGAGGGTAAAGCTAAACCACATGCAAGCCTGTCATAATCAAGACAACAGATTCAGGGATCTGTAGATCCGTAAAAGGGTAGAGCGAGCTACACATTAGTTACTGTTACTGAGGCAGTGAAGTCTATGGAAATGTCGCCAGCATTTCCGCTTAAGATGTTGAAGGTGGGAAAGCCACGTCTGATGGGAATCTAATACCAGTACCAAATATTAGTGTCTCCCAAATAGCAGAGGCAATTGATAGTCTAAGTAAAGCTCTGAATGTGTGTGGGCAGTATGACAGTGACAGAAGTACATCATACGAGTCTTGTCAGACAAAAACCGAAAGCCATGGGTGAGTGCCCATGACTGCACCTTTGGTATGGCACAACTCTCAGCAACACCCACACTAAAGGAGCAATAATAAAAGCCAAAATTGTCAATATATAAGGAGGGCGATACCTAAGACTCCACAACCACCGATAGACCATTGGTGGCCACCAGCAAGAGGAGGATAGTTCATAGCCATGTGGGACCCCATTATCTTGGATATGGGTGTACTGATTGAAGCATCCAGTGGAACCAGAAACATATGGTGTGACAAGTAGTTTCTAATGAAAATTGGGAATGGAGCCCCTAGAACCCATTCATGTAATGTAGTTAGGACATAGTGACGCCATGTCACGTCATAAGCCTTCTGCAGGTTGAAAGAGACAGCGTTGAGGTGCTGACAGCGGGCAAAAGACCGTCTAAATTGTAGACTGCAAGTGAACTAAATTATCACCGGTGGAAAGGCCTTGGTAGAAACCGCTCTGACATGCAACCAAAGACCCCGAGACGCAAGGAGCCAATAAAACTGCTTGCTCACCTTGTGTCTGAGCAATTTACAGAGAACGTTGGTTAGGTTGATTGGGCGATAGCTGCCTTTCTTTAAGGGTTCATATCTAGTGTCAGTAGTACCGGAACTATCGTGTTTTCACGCCACTGAGAATGGGAACTCACCCTGATTCCAGATCCAGTTGAAGAGAGCAAGGATGTGACACTGACAATCCACTGACAGATATTTCATCATTTGTGGATGTGGTCTCGTCCTGGGGCCATATCTGGGCAATGGACTAGAGCTTCGAGAGTTTCCATTCACTGAATGGAACATTATATGGCACCAGGTGGCAGGTAGTAAAATAAAAGTGTGTACGTTCCTTTCGCTGTTTAATCAGCCGGAAAGTGGTGTGATAGTTCTTGGATGCACATGAAGAAGCAATAATGTTCGGTGACAGCGTCTGGATCAGTGCAAATGCCTCCATCTAAGCAAAACTTTTGCACCTGCAGGTGAGTAGAAGCTATACAGGCTTCTGAATTTGGCCCATACCTGCGATAGAATGGTACATGTTCATGGTAGAAACATACTGCCCCTTGGATTTTTGCATTTGTTGTTTTATGAGCTAGCAGTCATGGGCACAGAGCCGTTTAAAGGCAACGAGGTGCTGCTTGTGGCATTTGTGAGCCTATCTATGAACTCTAACAGTTGCAGCTGTATCTCCCATCCTCCAGGGTACCATCTTCCGACGATGGGATCCTGAGGAAGCAGGAATGGATTGGTTGGGTGTCAAAAGAATGGCTGCCATTGTTTGCTGAACCCACCTTGGTGGGGAGCTAAGGACGACAGCAGAGGGGAACCTGTCCCCATCAGCATTACAGAGAACCCATCTGCTTGGGCGTCCAGGGGAGCAATGCTGAGGGAAGGACAGAAAGATTGGCAAGTGTTCACTACCACACAGGTCATCGTCGACCCTCCAGTGGATAGATGGTAGAAGAACAGGGCTGCAAAAGGAGAGATCAAAGGCTGAATTAGTTCCATGGGCCACTCTGAAGTTTGTCTGGGCACTAGGATACAAGAGGCAAAGATAGAGTTGGGCCAGTGGAATTTCGATGTCTTTACCATGGACAGTGATCACTGTACCATGCAACAAAAGGTTGTGGTCTTTGAAGTCGCTCAAGACTAGAGAAGGTGGGTTGAACTTAGAGAGTAAGGCGGTAATCACTCCTGTAGGAAGGAGATAAAAATTACATGTGGTAGTACTTTATTTTCATATGTTAAAACATCGTTCGGATTGTTATTTTGATTGGTTATAACATTTAAATATCATTTACGATCACTATTCTCACAAAATTGTTATGTAATTAAAGCTTAAAATTGATTAAATATCAATATGTGATCACATCATCGAAAACGCTCTGCTATTGGCTGACGCTCTGGTGACGTCCCAAACTAGGAGAAAGATGAGGCTGTACATGTGATATAGGAGCGTTAGTCGAAGTTACGCGGTTTTTACGTACATTTTATACAAACAGTTTAGCTGTTTAGTGATTGAAAAAGCAATTAAACTTTTAAATAACAGTAGAAAGGAATTTTATGAACACTGATAGTTGAAGCCTTACGAAAGCTGATGTATTAAGCTGATGTATTTATGCTCCACCCATTTAGAGCTGCTACATGTTCTACCAGTAACATTCTTTTTCTCTGCTCCCTGCAACATTATTAAACTCGCTCAAAACTAAGGAACTTTGCAAATGGGTCCGTATATTATAACTGTCGACCATCAGTTATGAGCTACAACCTACAGCACAATACAATTATTCTTGACGAAAGTTGGTGCTGATTTCCTCTGTAGTAGACACTCAGCACAGAAACTGCACTCATTAGGCGTTCATTGGCGCTATGGAGAGCGCATCTGGCTGCAGATTAAGAGGTCACATGTTAGAATCCTGGAAGGGTCACATATTTTCAAATAGGTTAAAATATTCTTGAGTCTCAGATTCGAAAGACTCTTATACAATTCGACGGTCTATTGCTCTTACAATCGTCTTACCGAATAACAGAGGTGTAATTAGGTGAAAGGACAATGTTCAGTGGGAGTATAATTTGAATGAATGACACTTTCCTTCGTGGGAGAGGATATCTTGAAGGTACGTTAATGTTAACTTCACAGTGAAACACATTTTTAATTAAGATAGTTAACTTGTGTGTCTACGTGGTGGCAAATTGCTGGTACAGTGCAGCTACATCTTACGCATCTTCTCATTCTCTGGATCTCTCAGAACCAACTTTTCAGGAGCTTTTATAGGTGCGTTTGTACAGTATGGTACTGCAAATCATTTGTAGCCCGTTTTCAGAATCGTAAATTCCAAACCAAGACATCTCTGTGAATTAGCCTTGTGGCAGCAGAAGCAGCGAGCTAGCAAGTGACGTCAAAGGCATCATATCGACATCTGCATCATACTCCGCAAGCCGCCTAATGGTGTGTGGCGGAGGGTAATTTCGGTACCACTATCTGATCCCTCCTACCCTTTCCCACTCGCTAAGAGTGCGTGGGAAGAATGATTGTTGGTAAGCCTCTGTATTGGCGCAAATTTCTCGAATTTTCTCCTGGTGGTCAATACACGAGATGTATGTGATGGGAAGTAATATGCTGTTTGACTCCTCCTGAAAAGTTCGGTCCCGAAATTCGTAACGCAAAACGACTCTTGTAACGTCTGCCGGTGGAGTTTGTTTAGCGTCTTCGTAACATGACTTGAATGGAGCGTTTTAGAACGCTTTCGAATTATTTGAATTCATTTCTGTTTTCATATACAGGGAAAGGTGGTGCAGTGAGTAGCACACTGGAGTCACCTTTGGGTGGACGACGGTTCAAACACGCGTCCGGCCATCCTGATCTAGGTTTTCCGTTATTTCCATAAATCGCTTCAGGCAAATGCCGTGATGGTGCCTTTGAAGGGACATGGACGACTTCCTTCCCCATCTTTCCCCAATCCAATAGGACTGGTGGCCTCACCGTTTGCTGACTTCCCCAAATCAACTAATAAACAAACCGACCAATCCGTTTTTATAAAAGAATACTGAAATTCAGGAGGAAAACTAGCATGTTAGGAGCTTAAAATGAAATTACTAATCGATTAAAACCATTTCAGGCAAATACCCTAATCCACTAAAGGCTCAGACTGTCTGAATACTGGAGACATGTGGCGACTGAGGGGGGCGGGTGAAGGTTATGACCCAGGTTCATTTCCTGCCATCAGTTGAGATGTCAGGTGATCTACTGACATGGGTTCTGTGTCACATTGCCCGGGCAGATGTGGCACCTCAGGTGCCATTTTAGTCTCCATCTTGCGAATAGGAGTACATGTAGAGTCCGGTGGCGTTGGGTCCACCAAAGTTACCGTCATCTTGTAATTCCGTTTTGTTCTTCTTGTACTTCACATTAGAAGAGGAGGACTGGGAAGGTGGCCACAAATTGGTTTGAGGGACATAAGAAGAACGAGAAGTCTGACGGCCATCATCCTGTGGTTCCTTCAGCCACTGGGTGGCGCCTAGGTGTGGATCATCGGGAACTGTGGAAGGGAGACTCCTGAGGGTCCTCTTCGTAGCTAGAGAAATTTGAGCAATATGAGGTGCCTGTGGCTGGAGGATGAGGATCAGCGACCCCCAATAGGTGGGATGTTCATGCTTTTGAAATGGGTGTGATGGAAACACCAGTATCAGGTGTCAGCAGGGTCCACTGCAAGGCGCGCAACAGGGGAAGGTACCGACGACAGATAAGGCAACGATGTTCTGGCACAAGCGTAAGATTGTCTCAGTTGTATGCGACTGAGACCCTCATACGTTTTTCCTGGTCTCTTGATGTGCGAGCTCGTGCAGGGTCTCCTCCTCCTGAATTTTCTTCTCACGCTTAAAAATGGAGCAATCTGATGAACAGGGAGCTCTCGGTAGTTTACACAGATGGGGGCAAGGCAAAATGATTGTTCGCATAGGATCGTTCACTTGCAGCAGAATTCTATAATCCCAACAGACAAAGGTATGGGAAGACATATGTACAAATTTCATACATCTGAACTATCTAGCAGGAGGCGGAACATTGGGTGTCACGTCACACCAGCTAGTCGTGACCTTCTCAGGCAATGTATCACCCTCAGATTCCAAGATGAGTTCCCCAGAATATCCCTTAGTCCCCTACAGACACTAGTGCATACCTTGTCACTCTGAGCCGCAGATCGAATTCAGATTGAAAAAGAAGATCACAGCGAAAAATGACGCTCTGCACCATATTGAGATTCTTCGGGGGAAGTGACAGTCCCGGGAATGTTAGCCAACTTTCCACAAGAGAGCAGCGCAGGTGATGAAGTTCAGATCAGGAGGGAACCGCTCTTCATCTTAGAGATGGCTGAAAATTACTCGTGTTTGTTTTCAAAGTGTTCCACGATAAATAAAGACTTTGTAGTTAAAAAGGCCTCATCGGTCATACAGGTAGTGGAGGATGCTGCTGCTTGTCGTCTAGTACTGTGTTTCTCCAACGGCGTGGCCAGAAATGGAACACGTTGCATCATACGAGACCTTTCCATTTGGAGAGACTGCTGAAGCTGTGTGACCACCAGCAGGGATCGCTTCATTTGCGAACTATCCCCAGTGCGATCCCTGTGTGGCTACCATCGTGAAGGTACAGGACGCCACTCCCCCTTCCCCCCACAATGGATGAGTCCTTTGCTGGGTTTTGGGCGTACTATGGTAACAGGGAGGAAGAGTGTCAGGGTGGAAGGGCACAGAGGCGGATCATACACCACAGAGAGAGACCTTCCTTGCACGACATGCACTTCTGTAAAATTTGGAAAAGACGGCAGATCAAACCCTATAATGGGAACCATACAATCTTTAATGGAAGGTGAAGATCATCACTTTGACCTAAAAACAACGAAGAACTTCGCCTCGAAAGAAAAATGTTCTAAGCCACGTCCTCAGCACGTAGAGTCATGGAAACGGTCTTCTGGGACTTTGATGTCGTGTCTCATTGTGCAATGATCAGTTCTGAAGTGTACTGTACTACCCCCAGGAAACTGAAGAAATGACTTCAGTGTGTTCACCGCCACAAAAAAAAAAAAAGAACTAAATTCTCCTCCTCCAGAACGACGCAAGGACTTACACAAGTCCGCACCCCGAAAGGATCTCACCAAACTTCATTGGACTGTTCTTCATACACCCTACAATCCAGAGCTCGCATCCTCCATCTTTTTAGCCCAATGGAGGATGCCCTCCGCAGGAAGCAATTCGTGAATGATGGCAAGATTATTGAACCAGCAAGTGTGACTCTGGCACCAACCTGTACTGAGGTACCATGCGGGCATACAGACCCTCCCAGTAAGATGGTGCAAGGCAGTCACACTAAACGTAGATTATGTTGAAAAACAAGGTTTTGTCGCCAGAAGAGTGGGGAATAAAACCAGACAGCTTTCAGAAGAAATGCATTACATCAGTTACTGAACGACTGTCGTAGTTTAGTATGTCTATTCGACGATCCTCCTTGGCAGCGGGAATGAGTTGCGCGTTTGTCTAATCACGAGGAACGCTTCATTCGGTTAACGACATGCGGTAGTCTGCTGTTATAAGCGTAGTAAGTTTTCCCACATGCCCTACACAGAATTTTGTAGGTATCACATCAGGTCAAGTTCCATTCCACTGTTCAGCAATTTCAGTTGATTTTATATGCCACGGACATTTAGGACATCACCTAGCAAGTTGAGCGAGTCCTCGAGACAGTCCTGCCTAATTTCCGTGGCGTAGGGCAGCGGGTTTTCAGCACCTGTTAAACCTATCATAATGGGCTGCCTAATGCTTTCGTTATCGTGCAGAGTCCAAAATGAAACTGCGATTGTTGAAGAGGAAGAGGCTAATAACTTTCAAAGCATCCAAGACATCCATCGTATTACGATAGCAAATGCCCTACACATCAGCTCTGTGCAAAACGTATTTTACAAAGAACAGCGAAAAATTAAATTACTGAGGACGCGCCCCGTAAATCAAACCTTGTCCCTAGAGAAGCAAATGTTATAAAACACGTTAGGGAAGTGCAATAAAAACAAATATCAACAAATTTGTACTCGAACATAACACCGAAAAACTTATCACGTGTCTAAGGCGTGACCAGAATTAGAGTGAACATGTAGTTGCTGTAGCAATATAATTTAAGTTAGGTACATTTGTTGGTGGTGTGGGATGTATTTACATTTTATGAAATACTCTCGCGGTGATTTGATGGAATTAATGTGACACTTCATGACATTCGCTGTGGATGACAAAATATTCGGCCTGTGGCCGTTATATACAATTGCGATACGTACAAGCGTGTCTAAATTAGTGCCACATTTGCTGTCCCGTGCACCATCACCGTCGACAGAGACCACAGCAGCATATGGATTTGCTTCTGCGTGCAGAGCATACAGTGCCACTGTCGGAAGACGAGCAGGTGGCACGCATCCCGCCTGTCGGCAAACGCTGCCCTTCCTCTGGCCGTTTGCTATTCACAAAGGTACGTTAATGTACCGTAGCTGCAGTAAACACCTCCCTACCTGGACCAGGAACCACAGGCATGTTTTAGGTTCTATCAGGAAACACGTAAACCGTACTACACGACACTAGTTGGCAGATCTCACCCCTAGGTTGTAAATTATCGTTTGCAGTTCGAAACGAAATATTTTCGATTTTTTCCCCTATTTTGATGTGATGATGTTGCCCTCCATACTTGTAAAAGAGAGTCTGATTTGTTTCCGACACACCGTTGAAGTAGAATATTGTCGTTTGTGATGTCTTTTAGATTAGTACTTGTTCCATAGATCATGAAAACGACACTCCGTAATGATGTGGAACGTGTCAGGATAATAAAAGGTGTCTGTACAAGATATTACATTACACAAAATGTTACATGACACTTAATATTTTTTATTTTTTTGTGGTGGTTGGGGAAATTACCCACTTACTATATTCAAAAATTAATCTAATGAGCAGAAGGAGTTGCCATTAAAAATTTTTTAATTTCCTTTTAAATGCTATATGGCTATCTGTCAGACTTTTGTTGCTATTAGGTAAGTGACCAAAGACTTTTGTGGCAGCATAATTTACCCCCTTCTGAGCCAAAGTTAGATTTAACCTTGAGTAGTGAAGATCATCCTTTCACCTAGTGTTATAGCCATGTACACTGCTATTACTTTTCAATACGTTCGGATTGTTAATAACAAATTTCATAAGTGAATATACATATTGTGAGGCTATAGTGAAGATCTCTAGCTCTTTAAATAAGTGTCTGCAGGATGATCTTGGATGAGCTCCAGCAATTATTCTGATTACACGCTTTTGTGCAATGAACACTCTTTTACTCAATGATGAGTTACCCCAGAATATGATGCCGTACGAAAACAGAGAATGAAAATAGGCGTGGTAAGTTAATTTACTCAGATGTATATCGCCAAAATTTGCAATGACCCTAATAGCATAAGTAGCTGAGCTCAAACGTTTCAGCAGATCCTCAGTGTGTTTTTTCCAGTTCAACCCCTCATCAATGCATACACCTAGAAATTTTGAATATTTCCCTTAGCTACCGATTTCTGATCGAAGTCTGTATTTATTAATGGTGTCATTCCATTTACTGTGTGGAACTGTATATACTGTGTTTTGTCAAAGTTTAATGAGAGCCCATTTGCAGAGAACCACTTAATGATTTTCTGAAAAACATCGTTTACAACTTCACCAGTTAATTCTTGTCTGTTGGGTGTGATAGCTATACTTGTATCATCGGCAAAAAGTACCAACTTGGCATCTTCGTGAATACAGAATGGTAAGTCATTAATATATATGAAGAACAGCAGAGAACCCAAGACCGAACCTTGCGGCACCCCATTCTTGATTGTTCCCCAGTTTGAGAAATCGCCAGTTTTTTGCATATTATGTGAACTGCTTATTTTAACTTTCTGCACTCTTCCAGTTAAGTATGATTTAAACCATTGGAGCACTGTCCCATTCATACCACAGTACTTGAGCTTATCTAGAAGTATTCCATGATTTACACAATCAAAAGCCTAAGTGAATGCATAAAGTTGTAGATAGCATACAGGAAACCGCGACCACGTTCCTTGACTTCCGGAGATCCATATGTATGTGGGCTTTTCAGAAATTATTTGTTGAAATTAATGCAAGTGGTAGAGAACATCAAAACCAACATATTTCGATAAGAAACATACCATCTCTGAAATCAACTGTGTCAGTGTGTCTCAGTTTCTTCCTCTGTGGGCGTAAGAAGCAGCTGGTATATGAAGTGGTTGTAAGAAACAGAAGAAGACTTCGTCACTAGAACTTCTATCGCTGCTGTAACCATTGTGGATATGCGTGGAATCGTCGAACGGACATGACAATCAATGGTCCAACGACGTACCTGGTGCATATAGGTCGAAGTTGTATAGCATTTCCTGTGAATGCCAATGCTGTAATTAGCGTGCTAATCTACCTTCCGTGTCAGGGACCATATGTGCCATAACGAAACATATTTGATGTTTTCCACACCGCCTGTACTAATTTGAATGGATAGCGTATGATCACTATATATGTAGCACAAAATTCGTTCACCAGGAAGCTACTTCGCAGTATCCTGTACCATCGTTCGACCTAGTCTTTACTAAGATTCGTCTGTATGGGATCCTTATGTTAGGGGTTAACGGGAATGGTGGAGAAAAAGCAAATCAAAGCTGCTTTGTCACGGGTTTATTTAGTCACAATGAGACCATGAAAGAAACGATTGATAATCTCCATTGCGAAACGTTACAAGAAAAGCGTTGTTCTGAAAATTCCAACTGCCTGTTTGCGATTAGGAAGGAAAGAAAAAAATTAGCATTAAATGTGCCGTCGATGACGAGATTATTAGAGAGCGAGCTAAAAGGCCCTGAACGGAAAATAATGAAATGAGAGACCGTGTACTCTTACTGAAGGAGGCATTCCGGAATCCCTCTCTAAGGATTTGGTGAAAATCAGGATGGTCGTATATGTAGGCTATTCCGTGTTTGAAATAGTGCGCTAATTCGATCAGTCTCTTATCCCAGTACGTGACAAGGAAAGTTATTTTGTTCTTAAACATCCATCTTAGGTAAAGACTAAGACGGTAAAGTCAAGTACATTGGGACTTTTACAGAGATTTACTGATAGCAGTTTTACCCGCGTACAGCGGAAATGGAAGGGTACGATATTAGTGTCGGGCTCCATGCTCCCTCTTCCCCAGACAACGCCATGGGTTGCGGAATGTAGATGTCGCTGAAACGTCTAACTGTACTTTTCACATGGAAGCCGTATGCGGTGAGTTAAATTCGGTTAACGCAGATCAACAAATTCTTCACTCATAGTTTGCGGTAATATTGCAGAAACAGTAAAAGAAACTGCATCTATTGGTAAAAACAGAAAGAAATAATCAGTGAACTTGAGAATCAGACGAAGCAGCAGTTGGTAAACAATATAAGGATATACAACCGTATTCTCGCTATATCGTCAGAAATATAAAGCCGCTATGCCCAAACCAACCTCTAACCTTGCAAGAAGCAAGACATACCAACTCTCGAATTACGTGCTAAATTTTTAAGAGCAGTGGAGTAACAATAACAGAGTATTGTCACAATCTTGCACTGACATCAACGAACAGACAAACACCTGAACAACGAAGCTGTGCTCCTAATCGATTCCCCTAACACTGTTTTACATCACTTAATACTTATTTTTAGATCGGTTTGCTTTCCGTGAGCACAGAAAATTGAATATATCATTCACACACACACACACACACACACACACACACATAAAGGAACCAGGGCGCCCACACCAGTTAGCAAGGAGGAACATAGTCACACACCCCCTCCCCAGCTCTCAGCGAAAGAAAAAATATAGTGCAGTCAGGTGTTCTTTCAAAAGCTGATCTGAAACTAGCTATTAAGAAAGTTTTTAACAGCGTTGGAACTGGAACGCTATTGCGGCTTCTTACAAATCTCCTTCAGTCTTCCAAAATATTAAAAATACTTCATACTGCCCAGTTTGGCCCCAACACCTTACAAACTGTAGTATGAGCGCTCTTCAGTAGTAGGCTAATAATTTACTGGTTTACTCCGGAATTTCCGATGCTGAGATAATCAGATGATCACACGGAATCTGGAGAATGCGTGAAATATTAAAGATATAGACCCAGTTACATATGTGAAGACGCCCACTTGCCGCAGTTAATGTATTTAAGAGGAAAGTATTTCTTATTTCCTCTCTAAGTTATCGTTTACCCACCGAACACTCTGTAATCGTAAGTAGTGTCAAAAAATAACGAATTTAACGGAAAAAGTACTTTGTTGACAATTTTAGCTCTTACTATTTAAATTTCAATATTTAATTGTTCAGTAATTGTAGTAGAAGTGTAGCCTTGCAGTGAAAGATGGTATGTTAATTTCAGAATGTGCGTTATTTTCTTCAGAAACAGTACGAGCCACTGACATCCCAAAATTTAACTTAGGCCTTCCATTTCTAGGTTTATTACAACGAGTATTACCATATAGGTCCATACGGACGATAAAGAGACTTCTCTCTGCAGTTAATACAAAGATGACAAACTTAATCGTAATCATAAATGTTGTTTTAGTTTGATACTCACTTTATCATAAAAATGAAAATCAGATTTTGAAAATGCTATAGGTCATTGCATAAATGCTGATCAGAACACATGCTTTGGATTTAAATAGTGTCAGTAACTCGCACTGCCGTTGAGTAAAGAGATTTGAGAGCAAATGTACTTGAAACAACATTTTCATTTCCAGTTAATCTATATAAACGTAAGAGACTTCCTTGACGTTTTATTTCGCTTTCTTCACCACTTGTTATTCGCAGTGTTTTCATTGTTACTTGGAAGACAATTAATAGCGTTAATATATTCTACTGTCTTCGCATTTCACGAACTGATCGCTGAAACAAAAGTGTTTTTGGAAATATGATACTTAAATTTTCAACTAAAATGTGAGTATTTCATCTTGATCGATCGTGTGCTACGTACATGGATACGAACGGTCAGAACAAACGCACTTTTCGCGTGGCGCTTTACTTGTCCGCAATAATGATTTCCCTTGCAGTGAAATCGTGTGGCTGCTCTATGGACAGAATGTGGTTGACAACAAGGAGAAACCTTTTTTTATTATTTTGGTCACAAAATCTACGCATGAAAATGTGGGACAAATATGCTGTGGTACTACACTCTTGCGATCAAATGAAGTAGTCACTGTCACTATTACATATTAACTGATAACCTGAAGTATGTACAGACACAAACGGTTGTGTATTTTGCTCTTTCCATAGTCAATCTCCCTGCATCGACACTGCAGTACTGTGATACAGGAATTTGTAAATCCGGAACTTCTGTTTTAAAATGCGTGGTTTACAGCTTTTTATTAGGACTTAGCAACATTGTTAGAATGTATGCATCACACTCCCCGGTATTTTTCAGCTTTGTGCAGAACGTACTAGCATAATAACAGATGCACCAAATCTTCTTTAATATATACGCAGGTAAACTAAATTCCCTGTACATATATGTTTTAAGGTACGCAGCAGTTATTACTTTGATGTTTTAGCACAAATATTGAAATTACAGCAAAGACAAGATAAAGAGTAGCTAGAACAGATGGTGACTGTAGCCCAGAATTAAACCAATTTTCTTAACAGCAACAATACACGTATACTTATTTTTAAAAGAGACATGACACACGCCACGGAAACAATGATGTTGTTTTGTTGAGTGGGCGATTGTGTCTGAAAAAAGATCTTAAATAGAAGAAGACTGAGATATCTGGCTGTGTAACACAAGCAAGACTCATTGAACTGCATGCAAAAACAAAAAAAAAAAAAAAAAAAAATAAAAAAATAAAAAGAAATAACTGACAAATATGTTATGGCAACGTAGCTGACTAGGAGAGCAACAGATGTACTGCCATGCCCTATTCGTCGTCGTACCTGCGAACCGTCTTCCATAGCTGCCGTAGGAACTCGCGACGACCACGTGCCAACAGCGACGGAAGAGGTCTTTCTCTGTCGGAGGCGCGGCGCGTACTGGCGACCCGACCCAGCACTACGTCCGCCCAAACCAGACGATCTGCGCATGCGCCGCTTCGGCGTCGTCTGACTGCGATCTCGTGGCTCGCGGTTGTTTACTCCCTGGATATAATAATCCATCACTCTTGATACTCATTGTGGACGGGACGTTCTGTCTACGTCTACGTATATACCCTCCAAAACAGTATTTGCGTGGCAAAGATTATTTTATGGCGTGATACTTATCATCGCCGGCAGGACTGACTCACCTTCGGTGTAATTAAATCAAGATTGGCAACACTAAGAGAGTAACGGGAATTCCACCTTTAAACACCAGAGTAGACAGTGGGGAGGTGGAAGTGGTACACCAAGGACCTGTGTGAGAGAGAGAACAAGTCTGATGAGGTGACAGAAGACGAAGTGGAGTGGATGTGGAAGATAAACGCGATCCACTGTTAGAGTCTGAATTTAAGAGAGGTGAGGAAGACTTGAGATCGAATAAAGCAGAGATGATAGGTAAAACTGCATCGTAATTTCCCATATCGATGGGTGGAAGTGAAAACCAAACGACTATTCAAGTTGATGTGTGGAATCTACCAAGATAGCGACGTACAATCAGACATTCAAAAATCATCCACAATTTCCTAGATACAGAGGGTAAGTAAGTGCGAGAACTACCGCGCACTCAGCTTAACAACTCATGAATTCAAGTTGCTGACAAGAATAATATACAGAAGAATGGAAAAGAAAGTGACGGATCATTTATGTGACGATCAGTTTGGCCTTAGGAAAGTCAAAGGTACTAGAGAGGCAGTTCTGACGTTGAGCTTGATAATGAAAGCAAGACTGCAGAACAATCAGGACACGCTCTTAAGACGTGGATAAAGCGTTCGACTTTGTAAAACTGTGGAAAATGTTAAACATTCACAGAAAAACAGGAGTAAACTGTAGGGAATGACGTGCAACGTACAAAATTTACAAGAACGAAGAGGGAACAAGAAGAATGGAAGAACAAGAAGCAAGTACTCGGATTAAAATGATGTAATGCAGGGATTCGCTCCTTCTCTCCTGCCGTTCAATCTACTCATCGAAGACGCAAAGAGAGGTTCAAGAGGGAAATTAGAATTATGGGTGATATGATACTAATGTTAAATCCCTGATGACGTTGCTATCATCAGTGAAAGTGAAGAAGAATTACAGCATCAGTTGAATGGAATGAATAGTCTAATGGCCACAGAATACGGACTGATAGTACGTCGAAGAAAGACGAAACCAATGAGGAATAACAGAAATGAGTACAGCGACAAATTTAACATGATAAATGCTGATCACAAAATAGATGAAGTTAAGGAACTCTGTAACGTAGGCTGAAAAAAACCCATGACACACGAAGCAAAGAGAACACAAAAAATAAACTAGCATACGGAAAGATAGCATTCTTGGTCAAGTATACTGCTATCAAATGGGTCTGAGCACTATGCGACTTAACTTCTGAGGTCATCAGTCGCCTAGAACTTAGAACTAATTAAACCTAACTAAGCTAAGGACATCACACACATCCATGCCCGAGGCAGGATTCGAACCTGCGACCGTAGCGGTCGCTCGGCTCCAGACTGTAGCTCCTAGAACCGCACGGCCACTCCGGCCGGCCTACTGCTATCAAACATCGGTCTTAATTTGAGGGAGAAATTTCTGAGAACATACATTTGGAGCCCAGCATTGATAGTAGCCAATCATAGACAGTAGGAAAACCGGAACAGAAGAGAACCGAAGCGTTTTAGATGTGGTGCTACAGAAGAATGAAGAAAATTAAGTGGATTGTGAAGATAAGAAATGAGAACATTCTCCGGAGAATAAGTGAAGGAAGGCATATCTCGAAAACGCTGAAAAGAAGAAGGCACAGGATGATGTTAAAATGTAAGTGCATAACCTTTATTCTACTAGAGGGAGCCACAGAGGGTAAAAACTGTTGGTGTAGAGGGAGGTTGGCATGAACCTAACAAAGAGGTTAAGAGGAATAGGTTAGCGCAAGAAGAATAGGTTAGCGCTGGAGAGGAGTTCATGGCAGGCCGGGAAAAAAAAAGAAAAAAAGTCAGAAGACTGATTACGCAACAAAAGGAAAAAAAGTGTCTTTCCTTCTGTTTACCGATGTATCTAACAGAGGATGCAGCATTTTATTCTGGGTGGAGAAACATCAACAGATGCCGAAGTAAATTCATTTTGACCCCCGGGAAGTATGTTGTGACCCTTGCTATTCACGTTGTATGTTAATGATTTTACAGACGATATTAACGGTAACTTCAGATTTTTCTCAGATGATGCGGTTATTATTTATGATGAAGTACTGTCTAGAAAAAAATTGCAAAGATATTCTATTGGATCTTGATAAGAACTGTAAGAGGTATAAAGGCTAACAGCTTGCTTTCAACGTCCAAAAATGTAAAATAGTGCGATTCTCAAAAAGAAAATTACGTTGTATCTTATGACTACGATATCAGGTAGCTACAGTTCGGATGCGCCAACTTATACAGATACCTGAGTGTAACTACTGGTGGAGATACGAAGCGAAAGTATCACATAGATCCAGTCGCAAGTAAATCATGTGGCAGACCTCGATTGGTAGAACACTAGGGAAAAGAAGATAGCTCACAAAGAACTCGTGGGATAATTTGGTAAAAGTGTCTGGAACCCGAGTCAAATAGGACTAAAAGGGGGTGTTGAGTGTATGCCAAAAAGGACCGCACGAGTGGTCACAGGTTTGTTTGATTCATGGGAGAGTCTCACGGAAATGCCGAAGGAACTGAACTGGTACAAGCGCCAACATCAGGGTCCAGCATACTACAACCATTCCGAGTTGCGCAATTTAAGCTCTACAGCAAGGCAGCCTACACTGCCCAATGCAACACATTACTTGTGATAAGTAAAATAAAACAGCCAATAACTCAACAAGCATTGGTTTCAATAGATATAATTTGCTAATGTAAGCTCGATATATCATCAATTCTGCGTATCAGATACGCGACAGTTTTTTCGGTAGGTTTGTGGAAGTATATATCATTAGACGTCTACCCACAGGTCACTTAATACATGTAAATAGGTGATGGCACCTCGAAGACGGTGTTTGTGGAGACGACCACCGGCCTCGTCAAGCAAAAATGTGATTCACCAGAAGAGCCGCCACGCTTCCATTGATCAAAGGTCGAATCCCGATGGTCCCGTACCCACTGCAATAGTAATAATTGACGATGTCGTTGGGTCAACAAGTGAACACGTAGAGGTGGTCTGCTGCGAAGTTCCATGTTCAGCAATGTACGATGAACTGTGTGCTCTGAAACACTTTTGCGTGCACCAGCATTGTGCTCTTTCGGCAGACATGTCACAGATCACCATCTATCCTAATTTACTGGGCAGACAAGTCTCCGAATCGCACGTTATTTGAAGAGCCGTGGATGTCCAACCATTTAGCGCGTAGTGACAATTTCACTGTTCTCTTACATCTTTACGTAGATGCTTAATACAGTAGCAAGTTAAAATTCGATCAGTTTCGCCATTTTCGAGATACTCGTTCACAGGCTCTGCGAAATAAATACCTGCCCTTTGTCAAAGTCGCTTATCAATGGGTTTGCCCATTTGCACCCGATATCTTCACTAGAGCGATCCCCGTCCATGTCTGCTCAGCTTACGTACACACTTTTGTTAGCGCGTCATGTGCCCGCAACGCCAGCACGCGGCTTCCAGTGTCACGGGGGGCAGTGGTCACAATGTTTGTGCGAATTGATTAATTCCTTTTGCAAAATATTTTACGTTTGACGAAATAAATGCTCAGCTATCGGATGCATTTTCATGGTCACCATTCGGATTGTACATGCAAAAAACACTTTTAACGCGATTTTCATGGAGGTTTTTGAAGCGTGATACACATATACTTCAAACTCGTACGAATCAGTTCAAATTTCGGGCGAAGATAAATACGTGGATGAAGTTAAAACGATTTTATTTCATCCAATAGTCTATCCGAGTCCTTCTAGGCGCTTCAGTCCGAAACCGCGCTGCTGCTACGGTCGCAGGTTCGAATCCTGCCTCGGGGGATGGATGTGTGTGATGTCCTTAGGTTACTTAGGTTTAAGTAGTTCAAAGTCCAGGGGGCTGATGACCTCAGATGTTAAGTCCCATAGCGCTTAGAGCCATTTGAACCATCTTTATCCGATGTTGAGATAGAACTGTTTAGAATCCAGCTGAATCTACTACCTAAATTTTATTCTTGCGTAAACTGAATACGCGGAAACGGTATAAAGTGAATCAAATAAATAAAATGAAATAAAGTAAAAATAAAACTGAAAACGTAAATTGGAAATCTATCTTCATTCGGATTTTATGTACCAAAAATAAATTTTTACGAATTTTTTACGCGCTCACTTCTGTGTTTCTGACGTGTGCTAGTCGGTTGAGATTTTCTAAGAAGGTAGATAAATACATGTCCTATGATAGCTTTATCCGCTACCACGATAGAAGCAACATAGTTCGAAACACAATTAAAAGACTGATGCCGCGTCAGTCGTCGCCCGATTCGACGAAAATTTACAATATTTATCATGCTATGGTGGTCTAAATGTCAAAATTATGGTAGAGTAAAATTTGAGAAGCAGAATCAAAAATATACCTATCATAACACAAACAAAGGCGAATGCGTCCTTGGCAGTGTTACGGATGTTAAAGAAGAGGAATAGGTTTTCGACTTACCTGGCAGCTTCAGAGTCATTTAAATCAAAACATTTTGACATATTAGCAAATATTTAGGATTAATCCTTCTTCCGCAGCGCAGTGAGCTCTCTTAGCTGCAAGGTGTTTGCACACCTGCATCTTGCAATTTATGGGATGCGTTCCTGATCCTATGCCCAAAATCCGAAGATGTGTCAGCCACCGTAAATAATTTATAATATTATATGATTGAAGAGGATACTTGTAAAGCCAAAAAAAGTTTTGTGCGGGGATGTAACTGCTGGGGTGGATTTGCCCATGAAGGGAGTGACACCAGGTATGAAGCTGCCTCACTTGACACGATCTATTACATTGTGTGACATGCGTACAAATACTAACTAGTAAAAACATTAATATATCAACATGTTTTCATTTAAATATCTTTGAGCTGCCATATACGTCGGAAAGGTAGTTTCCTCTTTTTTATATCACTAACTTTTGCGATGAACATATTCGTCTTTTCTGTGCTATGATAGGAGCATTTTTCATTCTGGTACATATTCTTTCGTTAATAAATCATGTGAATGAACAACATGTTTTACTATTCCGTTTGCTATGTAAGTGAACCAGTTTAAAATAGTTTTACCTAACGCAAACGTTTATCGTAGCGCAAGAGCATAAACAATAATTTTTGTTTTCTGATTTGGTGTACAGATCTACAGAGTTTTTTTGGGGGACCTACACTGGAACAAGAAAACTACAGACGACAACGAGAAAAGCTAGGATTTTCTGAATGTAATCCAGCAACTCCTAGTGACAGCCTTTGAGTTCTGCAATTTGAATGCATCAGCTATTAAGCTGGCACCATACTTACCTCACTTGTCGGCTCTTGTAAACTACAGAATTATATAGATGATGTTTCTCCGAAAGTCAGATGGTATATCACCAGACTCATACATTCTACACACCAATGTGGAAAGTCACTTAATTGCCACCTCACCCGATGATTTTAGAGATTATGATGACATGTTATCTATAGTCTCTGCCTTACTCGATCTTTATTCTGCTCTCTTAAATTCTGATTCTAATACTGGCTCCCCAGCCACTTCTATATCGACTATTGTTTCTTCTCCTATCACGCCATCGAGTACGCCTTCCCCCTCACAGAGGCCTTCAATTTACTCTTTCCACCTATTCCATTTGACAATGGAATTCCCAGTGCACTTTTAATGTGACCATCCTTGCTTATAATTCCACCAAAGGTTGTTTTGACTTTCGTATATGCTGAGTCAGTCCTCCCTACAATCACTTCTTTTAAGACAGCTTCACATTTTTCATGCAACCATTTCGTCTTAGCTTCCCTGCATTTCCTATTTATTTAATTTCTAAGTGTCTTGTATTTATGTATTCCTGAATTTCCTTCTTTCATGGATCAGATGAGTCTCAGGGTGTGGCAAGTAAAACATTTCTCGGAGAACAGAGTTCCTGGGTACAAAGAAACACAGCAGAGCAAAAGAAACACGGTACTTATCTGACTATAATTGATGTTGAAAGTGACCATCATTCATCTCTTGCCACGTTTATACCCTGGTTAGCAGATTCCTAAAGACGTATCGAAGCTGGACTGCTGGAATTGCTACAAACTCATTCGAAATGTTCTGCTGGAGTTCTTGAAGATTATGAGTGTTGTCGCTATACACCTTGGTGTTGAGTCTCCAGACGCAAAGTAATCGCACACTGAGAAATTAGGTGGCCAGCAAGGGCCGCGACCAGACTGACCTCTACTAAAAACTCAGTCAAATTCGTCGATTGTGTAAATGTGCTCCACTGGTCAGCCAGCTGTTTGGGCACCTGCTCGAGCCTTTTGGAACTGTAGGTCTTTTCCTCCTCCGTTAACGCTGCTACATATGGTGCCCGCTCGTTCGAGTCATTTTCGTTTGCCCTACCCTGTACTTTCGTATTCCACTTCATTGCACATTGATTCTTCCCGATTAGTCTTTCAAACTTCAGCCTACTCTTCATCTGTACTAAACTATTATCTGAGTCAACACCTGGTCCTGTGTATGCTTTACAAACCTGTGTCTCATTTCGGACCTGCCTGACCATGATGTAATCTGACTGAAATCTTCCCATATCTGTCATCCTTTTTCAAGCATACTTCCTCCTCTTGGAAGTCATTAACAGAGTATTCGCTGTCACTAGCTGAAATTTATTTCAGAACTCTTTCTCCTCTTCTTTTCCTAGTACCAAGCCCACATTCTCCCGTAACCCTTTCATCTGCTTCTTCCCCTGCAACCACTTGCCAATCCCCTCTGACTATTACATTTTCTTCTCCCGTATCCTCACATACTTTCTTCATCTGTTTATCTTCCGCTTCCGACCTCCGCATATATACCTCAACTATCGTTGTCGGTGATTGTTTGCTGTCGAGTCTAATGACAACAACCTCATCACTGAACCGTTTGGCCGCGGTGGTCTCGCGGTTCTAGGCGCGCGGTCCGGAACCGCGCGACTGCTACGGTCGCAGGTTCGAATCCTGCCTCGGGCATGGATGTGTGTGATGTCCTTTGGTTAGTTAGGTTTAAGTAGTTCTAAGTTCTCGGGGACTGATGACCTCAGAAGTTAAGTCCCATAGTACTTAGAGCCATTTGAACCAATTTTGAACCGTTTGCAGTAACTCAACTCCCTGCCTCATCTTCCTATTCATAACGAATCCTACTCCCACTATAACGTTTACTGCTGATATTACCCTGCACTCGTCTGGCCAGAAGCTCTTCACTGACGCCCACTATATCCATGCTGACCTCGCCCTTGGTAGTCCCCTCCCAGAGATCCGAATGGCGTACTAGTCCTGAATCTTTTGTCAATGGAGGGATCATCATGACAATGTCCCATTTACAGGCTACATGTCCTATGTATACACCTTATGTGTCATTACGCAGTGGTCTCCATTGCCTTCTGCATCCTCAGCCGTTGATCATTGCTGATTATTTCACCTTTAGGGGTAGTTTCCCACCGCAAGAGCAAGAGCTGCGTTGAGCCTCTAACCGATTCTGCGCCCTCTTTGACAAGTTCGTTGACAGAATGAGGGTGAGTTATTATGCCAGAAGTCCTAAGCCATTATTCCTGATGATTTTTATTCAAAATCTGAGCAGTGGCGGGGTTCCCACCCGGGGCCGAAATTGTTTTAGTTATTGATCAAAGAAGCTAACTCTAGGCCACAGGTATTACGGTATATGAATAACAAGTTTCACATAATATTAGCTATGTACCGGGTACGTATTTATTCCAGTCTTCTATTAGTTCATCTTTTCTTTACATTTGTCTTCATCTTGACCCCCTCTCTGTCAATCTGCTTCACATACTCTCTGTCAACCGCCTCCACATTCCACTCCCTCTCCGTTTCCTCCTTCCTCTTTCTCTGAACATTCCCGGTGCCTTCTCTTCCTCAATTTGTTCCTCCCCGTGCCCATCTGATCCTCCCCCTATAATCCAATTTCTTACCCCCCCTCTCTTTGTCCATCTCCCTTTTCCCACTATCTCTATCCATATCCTCCTATACACCACCTCCTTGTTCGTCTCCTCTTCTTTCCTTTCTCTGTCCATTTCCTCCTCTCTTCTGTCTCTGGTCATCTCCACTTCTTTCACTTCTACCTCCTCCCCTCCCCATATCCACTTCACCCTCTCCCGAATCTATGTCTATCTCCACCATCCCCCCTCACTGTCTCTCCATCTCCTGCTCCTTCTCTTTACACGTTATCATGCTTACCCCAGTAGGATGCTGGAAATTATTACCCCACAGCATTCCTTTCGATATGTAACTGACACATGTACCAATTTGTGTGAAATCGTTCCACAGGTTTTCGATTCACTTTTTGCCCGTGCGTTTTCCAGTGTACATGTTACCTATATTTGACATGTATTTAATATATTTCAACGTATTTGTGCACATACTTCATGTGTATCACTAGAAGTTATGGCCTGCAGTTTTCACTCAAAATAGCTCTGAGCACTATGGGACTTAACTTCTGAGGTCATCAGTCCCTATAATTTAGAACAACTTAAACCTAACTAACCTAAGGACATCACACACATCCATGCCCGAGGCAGGATTCGAACCGGCGACCGTAGCGGTCGCGTGGTTCCAGACTGTAGCGCCTAAAACCGCTCGGCCACTCCGGCCGGCCAGTTTTCACTCAGCTCAGTGTTGTACAATGATGTACATATGCAAATGCGCATAGTGATATACATGCCTAATGTCTGCGAAATGGTTTTTGTAGAGAATTAGTAGTAAAGAAGTGATAAATTAAAACGTCATGAATGATGCAGCAGTTTTGACTCATCGCTGTGTCTATAACGGCATACGTTCAAAAATGTGTGCCACACAATAACATATTTTTCTAGAAACATTGAGCGGCATATGTGCCTAATGTCTGCGAAATGCTCTGTGAATAGAGCTAGTAGTAAAGAAGTAATGAATCAAAAGGTTACATATGACGCCGCAGTATTTCGCTTATCTTAGTATTTGTCATCATATCTACAAAACTATGTGCAGTAGAATGGTACATTTTTGTAGGTAAAGCCCACACTATGCGACGGATGTGGATACTGTCTGCAAAATTTGTTGCGGATAGTGTTGCTAATATAGAAGTTATAAATTAGACGTCATACTTGAGGCGACAGTTTTTCATGCATCTCCGTGTTTTACGTCATATCTCCTGAAATATGTGTCGTACAATGATATAATTTTTCTAGTACATTCGTGGCATATGTGAATACTGTCTGTAAAATGTGTCGTCAGTATAGGTATTGTTAAAGAAGTAAGAAAATAAAACATCATGCTTCATTCAGCAGTTTTACTGTATCAGCAGCGACAATGCAACAAGGAAGAAGCTTTTGTCCTGTGATCATTTTGTACGGCTCATCAGCGAGAAGAAATATCATAAAGGTTTGAAATTATGTGTTTGTTGCAAGTCTCTAAGTGCTCTCACACTTAAAACTGGATAACTGAAATGTGTGTATTCTCGCTACGTGGGCTATGCGCTTTTTCACCTCCATTCCCCACCCTTTTGATAGGCAGATTATTTCCAGACAGTAAGTGATATGTGTCCGCAGCTCGTGGTGTTTCGGTAGCGTTCCCGCTTCCCGCCCACTGGGTCACGGGTTCAATTCCCGGCGGGGTCAGGGATTTTCCCTGCCTCTAACTGACTGGGTGTTGTTGTGACGTATTTAGCATCATCATACATCCCCTTTACGGTCGGAGGAAGCCAATGGCAAACCACCTCCGCTAGGACCTTGCCTAGTCGGCGGTGCGGGTTTCCCGCTTCGTCTCCTGCGCTCTTCGGAGTAATGGGACCTAATCTTCATCATCATTATCAAGTGATATGCGGACCAAGTTTGGTTGAAATCGGTCCAGTGACTTAGGAGGAGATCTAGAACGCACATGCGTACATAAATATGTAAACTCATTTTTCCCGTATCTGTGGATATAGACAGGAACTTTTCTTTTAGTTTTGATCACTGATAATTCCTGTAGGAAAATATCACACATTGCGTAGTGCGATCTCTCAGACAAAAGGTAGTGTCGACAGGTAGCAAAATGACAACCTCGAATCGTTTGCAGTCGTTGATCATTTGTAAGACTCAAAGACTTGTATATAAGTACTCGATTTCGTACTGTGTCGATGATCGTCCGACAGCGACCCTGAAGTTTTGGCCGTACTGTCCGGAGAAGGGCAGACGTGTTTGACGCTTCTACGGTCGATATCCAGTGAGTTGTTGGCGGCTGCTGAACAGTGATGGATTGGCTAGTGACTCCAGCGCTTCCCGGAATTTACAGCTTCCACGCCGGGAGCAGTATCCGCCACCACAGCGAAAAGGCAGTGCTGCATGCTGCTACAGAGGAGCTCTTTTTCCCTTTAGCGTGCTACAAATGTACAAATAAAATACGGTCCGAGGTTTCTTTACTTACTGGACGACAATCAGTTCTTTACTTTCACATTATCATCGGTTGGAGCTGGGATCTACAAAGAGCCTCAACTCAAAGTCGCAGAAATTTGTTAGCCAGTGATGGTCGTCCGATAGATAAATAAATAAGGAACTATTATTTTTCGATCCCGGCATTCTTCAAAATGATTATTATATCGTCCTCGAAGTTATGAACGTATAATTAAAAGTATTGTCAAACTCCTTATCATTGACTGCATATGTAAGAGATAAAGTCCTTTCTCATTTACAAGGAATTAAAACATGCTGTTTGTGTCCGGTAGCCATCAAAGAAATTAGTGCTGTGATTCACGGACAATGAGCATGATGTGTTGCTAGAGCCTTATATTTCTCAGTATTAGGCATCTGCAGTTTAACGAAGTATACAAGTGATAATGCATATTTATTTACAGAAGACATACATGTACAGTTTTACTGTGATTCTTATTGTATTAATACTAATCTACTGTTTAAAATATAGCATATAAAAAACGTATAGCGGCCGCTTCACACACAGTAGAGGATTCACCTTAGCTTTAAATACTGAAGCCTTGAAAATGCGTTAGAACTCCTTATAACACTCGTAATTCTAGTAAAAACGGATGAATGTCTTTCATAGCAATCGCTAAATTTTGCACGAACGCAAATGCTATGTGAGAAAGGACACTAAAGCCATTTATCTGATGTGTTTTCCATGTCTGACTTTTTATTGAATAAAATAATTATTAATACTTGCACAGTTGACGAAGCTCGCACTATCGCTGATTAAATTACAGGCAGGGAAATGTTTGGCTGCGAGTTCATAACATGAAACGGTAAAACGGAGAGGATAAAACGTACTAATTCACCAATTCCAATCAGCATCACATGAATTAGCTCCTACATACACACACGCACGCACGTATACACACACACACACACACACACACACACACACACACACAAACCCAAACACACACAAGAGCACATGCAAGCAGAAGCACTTGCAAACGCATGTAAAATATCAATTGTTTAGAACGCAACAGCATATCATAAGAACAATGAATTGTTTAAATAACTACAACGATGGAAGCCTGTTTGTAAAAATAAGATTCATTTCCACTTAAGCGTGGATATGGTACAGTGGAATGGCACGACCTTGATATGGGCCAGCGGGTAGTATAAATGTCCCAAAAACAGAGGACAGGTGCAGTACTTGGAATAATGCGCAGACATCACTCCATCTGATGCTGGAACTTGACTGAGGTACCTGCAAGACATTCACAAAATCATTGTAGTATACGTGAAAAAATGAAACATTTGTGTGTATTATTATTGTTGTTATTATTATTATTTCATTTCTGTATGAACGATTGTCGATTATGTAGACTCTGTACAAAAAAAGAAATAATCTTTTCTCATTTTTATGTTTGTGCAGTAATTATGTAGCTATATTTTTGCAAATAACGTCTGTGGTCGGCGAATATAGAAATCGAAGCAGACAATGATAATTACAAAAGATATCAAAGATGCATATTAAAGTCCCTATAAAAGTGGAGGCTAAAATATTACTCTCTCTGTCTTCTTGTAGCCGTTTAAGTTGTTAAAACCCTGTAACGCTCGATTGAATGCTTGGTTAGCTTTCTTTTGTTCCTTGTTCGAGAAAGACGCCATTGGAGGCTGATGAATGAAAAAGGTGTGTACTTTATATTTATGTTGACTTTTGAGTATAGAAAATGTTAAAAATACTTGTAATGATTTATTGCTAGCTTGCCCAGTATTTCATTCCACATTTTTAGTCGTTTTCAGCATATTTAAAATTTTTCATGACGCAGAGCTGTGCAGAGATTGCTGGAGCCGTTGCCACGGCAAACTCAAATTACATTGAATGAAAGCAGTTTTCCCGCAATTAAGCGGGCACGTAACGGTACATTAAAATTATTTCTTTCAGCTTTCGGAGAGTGAATGGTGGATTTTATTATGTTATTTTCAGGCGGACATGGGCAACTGCTATTACAATATCTGTGACCCCAATAATTTAAGTAAATTGGAGCAATAAAATTTTACATGAGTGATATCAAAGACTGCTATGATTAAACCTATTCTGGCTAATAATACAGAAATCTAATTTAATTTTTTGTTTCATGCTCTAGTGTCAGTCGTGGCAATCAATAGTGTTCAGGTATTAAAAAATCCACCGCAGCTTTTACGTTTAGTGAAAATTACTTTAACTTCTGTACGTACAATAAGAGTAATTTTCAGTGCATTTCAGAGATGACAGTAGCGAATGACATGTTTAATTTCATAATTAGTTACAGTAATGATACCGTGTTCCATTTCTAACAAGCCAGATCAGGGTTACATAAAAATAGTTTGCAAATTAAAGATCACACTTGCACAGCAGGATATCTTTTAGTGTTGTGCGAATCGCCACGTAATAGATCAAGGTGCACAAAGTTAAAATATTTTCAACTGCAGAAACTAATAGAGAGAATCGCATTTTATCTATTGTGCTCTCAACAATAAGCAATACACAGTTAATTAAAATATTATGCCATATAACCTGCATTTAAAGTAAAAAGCGCGGTGGGGATTACGCGACAAAAATAAGATTCATTTCCACTGTAACGTGGATATGGTATAGTGGAATGGTATGGCCTTGACATGGGCCAGCGGGCGGTATAAATGGTTTTCACCCAAAGCAGAGGACACATGCAGTACTTGGAATAATGCGCAGACATCACTCCCTCTTCTGCTGGAACTTGACTGATGTACCTGCACACTTCGTCTCACAAGTAAATTTTATTAGTTTCTGTGTGTCTAATCTACAGAACGGTCTACTCTTCAACATCAGTCTATACTTTTAAAGGTTTCTTTGTTTTTTTTTAATCATCAGTCTTCTGACTAGTTTCATGCGGCCCGCCACAAACTTCTCTCCTGTGCCACCCTCTTCCTCTCAGAGTAGCATTTGCAACCTACATCCTTAATTATTTGCTGGATGTATTCCAATCTCTGTCTTCCCTCTACAGTTTTTGCCCTCTACAGCTGCCTCTACAACCATGTGTCAACAGGCGTCCTGTCATTCTGTCCCTTCTCCTTGTCAGTGTTTTCCGCGTATTCCTTTCCTCTCGAATTCTGTGCAGAACCTCCTCATTGCTTATCTTATCGGTGCACCTAATTTTCAACATTCGTCTACAGCACCACATCTCAAACACATCGATTCTCTTCTGTTGCTGCTTTTCCACAGTCCATTTTTCACTAACATACAATGCTGTGCTACAAACGTATATTTTCAGACATTTCTTCCTCAAATTAAGGCCTGTGTTTGATACCAGTAGACTTCTCTTGGCCAGGAATACCCTCTTTGCCAGTGCTAGTCTGCTTTTGATGTCCTCCTTGCTCCGTCCGTCATTGGTTATGTTGCTACCTATATAGGGAATTTCTTAAGTTAATTTACTTCATATCTTTCAATTCTGATGTAAAGTTTCTCGCTGTTTTCATTTCTGCCTCTTTCATTACTTCCATCTTTCTTCGATCTACTCTCAGTCCTAATTCTGTATTCATTAGGCTGTTCATATCATCCAGCAGATCATGTAGTTCTTCTTTACTTTCACTCAGGATAGCACTGTCATCAGCGAATCGAATCGTTGATATCCTTTCACCTTGAATTTTAGTTCCACTCGTGAACCTTTCTTTTTTTCCGTTCATTGCTTCTTCGGTGTTCAGTCTGAACAGTCGGTTCGAAAGACTATATCCCTATCTTACATCCTTTTTAATCCGAGCATTTCGGTCTTGGCCATCCACTCTTATTATTTCCTCTTTGTTCTTGCACATATTGTATATCACCCGTCTGTCCCTCTAGGTTATACCCATGTTTCTCAGAATTTCAAACATCTTGCACCATTTTAGATTGTCGATCGCTTATTCCAGGTCGACAAATACTATGAAAGAGTCTTCTTTTATCTTTAGTCTTGCTTCGATTATCAATCGCAACTTCAGAATTGCCTCTCTTGTGCCTTTACCTTTCCTAAAGTCAAGCTGATCATCATCTAACACATCCTCAATTAACTTTTCCATTCTTCTGTATATTATTCTTGTCAGCAACTTGGATGCATAAGCTGTTAAGCTGATTGTGCGATAATTCTCGCACTTGGCAGCTGTTGCAGTTTACGGAATTGTCTAGATAATATTTTTCCGAAAGTCAGATGGTACGTCACCAGACTCATGCATTCTAGGCATAAACATGAATAGTCATTTTGTTGCTACTTCCCCTAATGATTTTAGAATTTTTGATGGAATGTTTTCGATCCCTTCTGCCTTATTTGAGCTTAAGTCCTCCAAAGTTATCTTAAAGATAAGTATTATTATCACACTAATATTCATATTTAATTAGTCCAATGTAGATTTTTTTCACATGAGCAATGTAGCACATTGGCAAAGTAGGAGAAGACCGCTGGTGGGGATCGAGTAAAGTGGTCCGAGGCTGCAGTGAAGCAAGCAGTCTCCACTGTTTTGAAACACGAAATGATTAAAAGGGCAAAGGAAAATAATTTAAGCTGTAGCGAATCAGCAGACATCTGTAACTCCTGATATGGGGCTTTTCAAACCAGAATTTCAAGAAAATCAATAAGAAATGCCTGCAGAGCAAATGAAAGATCTAGATTCTAGGTTCACGCCAGTAACTATGACTGAGTTTGAGAAATTTTCTTGCGATTTGGCAGAAAATTTAAAACTGTCTCACACGATTTACGGAGAAAAACTGGTGGGTAAAGACTTCTTCTAAAACTGTATGAAGAAGGATCCGGAACTGTCTTACAGAAAATCTTAATCTGTAAGTTTAATGCGTTATTCACTTCAGTACAACAAATAGCCTACCCAGCATTTGATGTAGCACTTGAGCAGGAGTTTGCAAATATGATAGAATGCTCCAAATTATTGGGTGTACATACTGATGAAAACATGAAATGGAAGGATCATGCTGCCGAGCATCTAAAACAGTTAGGTTCAGCAATTTTTGCTTTTCGGCTACCGTAACTGATAATATTGGAAACAAGCTGACTAACCTGTACATAACTTGCACATTTCCATTTACAATATCTTATGGAATAAGTTTCAGGGGTAACCCACCTCTTAAAAAGAAAGTATTGATAGCACAAAAGCGAGCAGAAAGAATAATATGCTGTGTTCAACAACGGACGTCATGTCAGCACCTCTCCAAAGATCTAGGGATTTTAACTGCTACGTCAGAAAACATATTTTCGTTAGTAAAATTAGTGGTAAGCAGTCCATCACAATTTAAGGAAAACATTGAGGTCCATTCCTACAACATGTATCGAATTGTTATTTGAGGATTCGAAGTGAAGGACCTAATTATCTTCCAGAGACTGTCTCACTAGCGTACGGGACATAATCTTTGTTAAAAATTCAAATATAAGTTTTTGCAAAAAAATTTACGGATGATTTAATCTGGTTGCATCTCTTGTCTGTTGCTCCTCGTTAGCTGTCTCGAACGGCCTATAATTTTGTGGTATACTTGATAACTGGAGATTATCTGTGCTCCATTCGTTTCTATAATATCTATGGTGTCGCCCTACTAATTATGCAACATTTATGTGTGTTCAGATAATCAAGCCATTGGAAGTAGAGTTGGCTTGGTGACGCGATGATAGCGCGCCATCAGCACCCTGTCGAATATGCATTTGCATTTTCACAAGTCGAGCCTGCAGTGTAATTTTCTTTTTAAGTAGTCCATTATCGCTGCTATAGTCACGAAAATCCTATAATGAAGTGCAATTTAATATTATCGTTATTCTGCGTCACCCAACGTTTTTTGCTCTCGAACGACATGTGTTAAAATATTTTATCTCTGTGACGTAAGGTTTTGTTAATACAGTTACTTTATTGTTTTCCCATCAGTCAGCATTCGTCTCTTTATTTAAAGTTTCGCATATATAATTTTGGTTTCCCAAGTTTCTCAGTAACAGAACTTTAATTGACAATGATCACTGAAGTAATGAGATTTATTAGCACAGGAGTTTTGTGGATGTTTCTACAGTTTAAAGCACGCATTGCGCTTCGTGTTTTTATTAGTCTGAATTTTTATGTTTTAACTAGCATAGCACTAGCAGCTGCAGTAGTTTGGAAGTAGTAGCAGCGCAGCATTTATTCATTTTGCGAACGAGTAGGCCATTTATAATTTACGTGTGATAAAATTAACATTTCCACTATGTCATGTATTACAGGCAGTCGCTTTGCTTGTATTCTTGGTCTTGTTACATTTAACAGAACATCAGTACATGGATTACATCTCTGTTTAACGTTCCCATATTTGACAACTTTTCAAGAATTGAAGAATACTTAAGAACTTAAATGTTAGTTTTACTGTTTTTCTGATCATGAGTTGAAATTAACACTACCACACAGACGAATCACCAGTAAATATAACTAGACATTACCAAACAACAAAACTATTTAGCCATGCCCTACAAAAAGACAAAAAGATTAAAGAAATGGAAGAAGAAACGGAATGAAACTTCACAGGTTGGGACAGTAAGTAAAATGTTTCATTGATGACAAAATCGAGTGACAAAGGGACTAACTCGGCAGCATGAGCCTGGTAATTGGTATGACGTCACACCTCCTGCTCGGGTGGATACACCCACTGATTCGGTTGTGAAAGATGTCATACAGTCGTTGTACCTTCTCCTGAGGCAAGCTGACCCACAACTGTTATAACTGGCCCTTTATCTGCTAGACAGCCTACCTGTGACAGAGGTGAGTTCCGACCTGAACCCACCGATGATCTGTCAGGGACACACCTGCGGTTCTTGCTGGCCACCTCAACATCACACAGGCAGTTCATAGAGACATGTACCGCCTCTGAACGAGCATTGTCCTTTAAAAAAATGGCACAACAACGCTGACCACGAGATGCTACACATGAGAATGCTGTATCTCCAAGACGAGCCATTGTGCCGCTAGGCTAAGTTCCTTCACACACTACCACTCATGACGTGATGTCATATACGAGTCGTCTTACACCATGACATTACGAGTAACGCCGCTGCGCCTCTCCAAAATATTGGAGGAATGGGACGTCTCCCAAGGTCACCGCTAAACTCGTCGACGAAACTCAATCAGAGTAGTGCATTACTGTGATTCAATGCTGAACACATCGTGGCGCCATTCATCAGCAATCCAAGTTTCCCTCTCGCGGCACCACTCCAAACGCTGCCATTTGCGTTAAAATGTTGACGAGAGCCTGTACATGGAATGGTATTTCCCTCGGCCAGCTAAATGCTAATCTCTGACGATAATTGTGCGATGACACAGAACGTTATAGGGGGATGGGAGCGGAGGATGTGAAAGATTTACGATATGCTTGATGCACAATATGGCGATCCTTACTTGTGGTGGTCAGACGTGGTCGACCGGAACCCTGACGAGTATGCCTGCCCTGAAGTTGGCTTCAGTACAACATCGTGCCACTGTCGTATCCAGATGCTCCACAAATGGGGGCATTACTCGATGTGACCAGCTGGCCAAAGAAAGACCCCCCCCCCCCCCCCACTCCCAATGAGACCCACTTCAGATTCCGTCTCACACGAGAACATGGCATCCTCATATCCTGCACAGTGATCGCTCAATATCTGACACTGTTCAGGCACCTTGTATACACTATCATGGGTAATAACAAAATTATACACGAACAAAACCAGTGTACTCTGGTCGCTATAGTAGCTGTCACAGACAACTGCCACTGTAACGTTTTACTTACCCATCGCAGATGAGTACACGTAAAGAGCTACAACGACAATCGACTATTTCTTCTCGATGCTTCATCTTTGGTCATTCGGCATATATACGACGATTACGTCGTTTCCTGACCCAGCAAAGCAAATGTACTATTTCAAGTCTTCCCACTACCACTGGTTTTATTCTTCATGAATTACCCCCTCCTCCACCCCCACTCCCTCGTACCGGCTTTCTGGTGATTGTTTTTGTTTGTAGTCCTCACTAGTTCATAGGATCAGTGTAATCAACATTATTAATATACTACTTTTGTGATCTGGATTTGGGCTTCAAAAGTTTGACGACGAATCACTTTTTACAGGTCATCGGCCGTTCCCATTTGACCAAAGACCTCCCCATGACCTGAAGGTAAAATAAACACATAAAAAAGTTTTGCATCACCTTGGTTTCGAGAGTTCCCGAATTTTTACAGAAAATTGGAATAGAGATCAACATAAATATCATTTCCGCCCTTCCCATTGCTCACGAAAACCACACATTGCTTGTTGTACCATCATACAGCGAGATCTTCAGATGTGGTGATCCAGATTTCTGTACACACCGGTATCTCTCATACCAAGTAGTACGTCCTTTTACATTGATGCATGTCTGTATTCGTTGTGGGAATACGATCCACAAGTTCAGCAAGGCACTGGTGGTCTTCATTGTCTCACTACTCAACGGCGATTCGGAGTAGATCCCTCAGACTGGTTGGCGGGTCACGTCGACCATAAACAGCCCATTTCAATCTATCACAGCGATGTTCCAGAGCGTTCGTGTCTGGGGAACATGCTGGCCAGTCTAGCCGAGCGATGTCGTTAACCTGAAGGAAGCCATTCACAAGATGTTCATGATGGGGACAAGAATTGCGATCCATGAAGACGACTGCCTCGTCAATATGCTGCCGATATGGTTTTGCTACCGATTGGAGGATGGCATTCACGTATCGTACAGTCGTTACCGAGCCTTCCATGACCACCAGCGACGTACGTCGATCCCACATAATGACACCCCATAACAGCAGGGAACCTCCGACGATTGTCTCGTTGAAGGCATATGTGACACTCATCGATTAAGAGGATGTGATGCCAAGCCTGAGCGGTCCATTCTGCATGTTGTTGGGCCCATCCGTACCGCGCTGCATGGTCGTGATTACAAAGATGGACCTCCCCAAGGACGTCGGGATTGAAGTTGCGGATCATGCACCCTACTGCGCACTGTTTGAGTCGTAACACGACGTCCTGTGGCTGTACCAAAAGCATTATTCAACGGTGGTTTTGCTGTCAGGGTTCCCCGAGCCATAATCCGTAGGTAGCTGTCATTCACTGCAGTAGTAGCAGTATCTGTCAGACAGGGGGAAGCAAATTATTATTTGTGGGGACTTCAATGTAGACTCTCTGAAAGAGGGTAATAGGAAAAATGACCTTGAAGTATTACTCGGTTCTTTCAATTTGACACCTGTTATTGATATTCCTACTCCGGTGGTAAAGGATAGCGGCTCACTGATAGATAACTTCGTTATAGACCAAGATAAGTTTAACCAGATAAATGCTCAGCCTGTTGAGAATGGTCCTTCTGATCATGGTGCACAGCTACTTACAATATATGACATAGCTCCATTCAGCAATACTAAACAGTCCTCCAAAGTAGTACGTTCAGTCAACGATTTAACAATTGCAAATTGCAATTTGATACAATTGAAATCTCACCCACTTCTCCCTCTGAAATTAGGAAAATAATAAACTTGCTTAAAAGCAAAAACTCACATGGAATTGATGGCATTTCCAGCAAACTACTAAAAGCTTGTTCTCAACAGATAAGTAAGATTCTCAGCCACCTGTGTAATAGCTCTCTGGAACAGGGCATTTTCCCTTATAGACTGAAATATGCTATTGTTAAACCTTTGCATAAAAAGGGGGATAGATCTGATGTCAACAATTACCGTCCAATCTCCCTTCTAACAGCTTTATCCAAAATTTTTGAGAAAGTAATGTATTCAAGAGTAGCTTCACATATCTGTAAAAATGAAGTACTAACAAAATGTCAGTTTGGTTTCCAGAAAGGTTTTTCAACAGAAAATGCCATATATGCTTTCACCAGTCAAATTTTGAATGCTCTGAATAACCGAACACCACCCATTGGGATTTTTTGTGATCTCTCAAAGGCTTTTGATTGTGTAAATCATGAAATTCTGCTAGACAAGCTCAAGTATTGTGGCATGAGTGGGACAGTGCACAAATGGTTTAATTCGTACCTAACTGGAAGAGTGCAGAAAGTTGAAATAAGTAGTTCTCGTAACATGCAAAGATCAGCACATTCCTCAAACTGGGGAACTATCAAGAATGGGGTTCCACAAGGGTCAGTCTTGGGTCCTTTGTTGTTCTTATTATATATTAATGACTTGCCATTCTATATTCATGAAGAGACGAAGTTAGTTCTCTTTGCTGATGATACAAGTATAGTAATCACACCTGACAAACAAGAATTAACTGATGAAATTGTCAATACTGTCTTTCAGAAAATTACTAAGTGGTTCCTTGTAAACGGACTCTCACTGAATTTTGATAAGACACAGTACATACAGTTCCGTACAGGGAATGGTATGACGCCATTAATAAATATAGACCTTAATCAGAAGCATATAGCTAAGGTAGAATATTCCAAATTTTCAGGTGTGTCCATTGATGAGAGATTAAACTGGAAGAAACACATTGATGATCTGCTGAAACGTTTGAGTTCAGCTACTTATGCAATAAGGGTCATTGCAAATTTTGGTGATAAACATCTTAGTAAATTAGCTTACTACGCCTATTTTCACTCATTGCTTTCATATGGCATCATATTTTGGGGGAAGTCATCACTGAGGAATAAAGTATTTATTGCACAAAAGCGTGTAATCAGAATAATAGCTGGAGTCCACCCAAGATCATCCTACAGACATTTATTTAAGGATCTAGGGATATTCACAGTAGCTTCTCAGTATATATACTCTCTTATGAAATTTGTTATTAACAACCAAACCCAATTCAAAAGTAATAGCAGTGTACATAACTACAATACTAGCAGAATGGATGATCTTCACTATTCAAGATTAAATCTAACTTTGCCACAGAAAGGGGTGAATTATACTGGCACTAAAGTCTTTGGTCACTTACCAAAAAGTATCAAAAGTCTGACAGATAACCAACAAGTATTTAAGAAGAAATTAAAAGAATTTCTGAATGACAACTCCTTCTACTCCATAGAGGAATTTTTAGATATAAATTAAGAAAAAAAGAAAAAAAATATTTAAAACATAAAAATAAAAAATAAAGAAAAATAAAAAACACAAAAAAATAAAGTTGTTATATTAACTTAAGTATGTTGTTAAATTAACCTAATTATGTCATGTATTAGAAAATTCGACTCGTTCCACATCATTACGAAATATCGTATACATGATCCATGGAACTAGTATTAATCTAATCTAATCTAATCTAATCTAGCCCTTGGGCCGCTTGAGCGTGGCATGTCTTCGTCAGTTTCTGTGTCTCTGTATATCCGCCATGTCCGAACAACATCGATCTGGTTCACTCCGAGACGCGCTTGTTGAGACCCATTCCAGGCACAAAGTAACAATGCGGATGCGATCGAACCGCGGTATTGACCGTCTAGGCATGGTTGAACACACCAACACGAGCTGTGTACCTCCTTCCTGGTGGTATAACTGGGACTCCGCCACACACCGTTGGGTGGCTTGCGGAGTATCAATGTAGATGTAGATCGGCTGTCGGACTCCCTCTTTCTAATAGGCGCTGCTCATGCATGGTTGTTCACATCTTTGGGCGGGTTTAGCGACATCTCTGAACAGTAAAAGGGACTGTGTCTGTGATACAATGCCCACAGTCAACGTCTATCTTCAGGAGTTCTGGGAACCGGGGTGATGCAAAACTTTTTTATGTGTGTGTATTAACAGCTTCCTAAAATCCACCTTTGTGATACTCATCAACTCTGTTTCGTATGAAGCTACCGGAATTATTGCTCTACTATGTGCTTGAGTTAGGCTCTTCTAACGACCTTACTTGATACAAATTATTGAGTTAGTTTCTACTAAAGACCATTCGTGACATAAATTATTGATGAAGTATGATTTGGGTTCATTGAAGATTCACTCTGTTATATCTGGTATGTAGGTGTTTATTTAGCTAAACGAGATGTTCTTGTCCTTGTTTCTTCCTTAGCTAAAAGCAGATTTTCAACTTACTATACAGGTTTCCGTTCTGATCCTCTGTGTACCACAGTTCCTTTTGTCTTCTCAGGGATGATTTTCAGAATGACACTGTTTGCTTTTTGGACAATGTTCCTCACTCGCTGCTACCTATGCAGCTGTGGCTGTAGCACGATCGACATAGGTAGGCGAATGCATTCCGTCATTCTAGCTCGCAACCTTTCTCACTTCTGTCTAACTCTGAGATAACTTTGTTCAGTACTATGCTAAACACGATGGAGACAGTATCACTTTTCACTTTTTCGCAAAAAATTGTGTAAATATCACGCTGTCTATATACGCATGGTAAAAATTTGGCCTCTAGCTGATATAATTCTTATTTTTAAAAAAAATCGCAGAACGTCGTGAAATGCCTGCCAAAGAATCAGAACATGACAAGCTGCGACATGGTCGCGAATTGAACAGTGACCGTAATTTACAGTAAATTTCCTTTACTTCACGTGAATAGTCACAATTTTTTTGTTATCAGACTACCTGTTTCGGTCTATAATGACCATCGTGAGATCTATTTTATAAAAACATGTCGTAAATAGATCTGAAGATGGTCATTATAGATCGAAACCTGTAGTCTGATGACAAAATAAAATTGTGACCATTGACGTGAAGTAGAGAGAATCAGAATACTAGTAAAAAATAGGATTTACGTCACCTAGAGAGCAAGTTTTACCGTGTGTAAAATCTCAGAAATATTTAGAAACTCCGTAGAACATCCAGGTATACATATATAGTTCGCTGAGCAACACAATGAATGAATTACTTTGCCGAAACCTAAATTCCACCTATTGCGAAACTTAATTTCGCTCGATGGTTGGTACACGCTTTCTCTGTAATGGTACTAAAGCGTGGCGTCTTTGTGCATCATCCTCAGGCTTGACGACACTGCAAACAGAAAGGTGTCAAGACTTGCAAAAGAGAGGCGACAGCTCAGAAGAAGTCCATGTGACGTTTAGGGTGGGGCAATGATGTCATATTGCCACTAAACTTCGTCACAATTCTACCCAACGCCACCGTGGACGTTACACACGGCACAGAGAGATCGTCACAACCCCTATTATCCACTTTCACCCCTTCTTTTGAAGTTTCTGCGATGTAGGATAGAACGACGACGTGGTTTTATTTTGAGTGTCCCAGGGAAATATTTCTAACACACCATCGCTCATAATCGGTGCGAAAAGGCCTCAAGGAGTGGCGTAAAGGATCTCATTGAAACCACCCCTTTTGCAAGAACTTTGATTCCCATACGTTTCGGGACTGGACTCGAACCCAGATCCCAATTTTTATCGGAAAGTGACCTATCGCAGCGCACCAACGGAGCTATCGAAATAGTGCGTGAGTCGCACTCGGAGAGCACAATTTCTATTGACCTAGTAGAGAAATACAAAGATGTCGTTTCGTTCTGCTCCAGCAAACAGTATTAACTTCCAAAATAAATATTCAAAGTTTATTTTCTTTAAGAAAAGTGAAAACGTACTTTAATAAATACGGAAGTAAAGGTCAAAATGTTACTGACACGGGGACCTTTGACCCCAAACGCTCTGAATTGCACGAAACCATGCTTAGACTAAGACTCGATTATTAAAACAACTGTGGTGTGTGTCATTTGCATGAAAAACACGGTACATGTCAGCAAGTGCCATCAGACTGTGGCATGTTGCAGCCAGACCAACTTACTGCTCAAGCTGCGTGAGTGGCATAGAATCCGCGCAGTCGGCAGGGCATGCGTGGGGAGAGCGGTTGTAGTAGGGATTACGGGCAGGCGCTACAGAGGAAACGCCGAGCACAGAGGGGACGCGGTACTTCAACTGAAGCATAAGCCCACATTTTTTGTAAATATTGATTGAATCCCCTCTAGGCCCGCATGTGCATGGTGACCATTCAAAAAGATCTGCAACCTCCGCTTTGATTAATATCCAAAAAGAATTCCGCTGAAAATGCAGCGATTTATTTTCGCTTGGCTTGTTAACCATTTGTAACCTTCAGAGCAATGTCATCAGTAGCGAATTTTGAGTAAAGCCTAGAGATTTCTCTTGGTGAGATGTTAAAATCTGCATCTTTTACAAAAACATAGCAGAATTAAAACAGTTTCACCTCTCTAATATGCGCAGACGCAGTTGCGTGAGAATTCTGAAACGTGGCTTATTGAGTTTAGTAAGTGAGGAACTAAGAAAAAAGGCAGCAGCTTATTAAAAAAGCACATCCTCGCTACAAAATAAATGTGTAACGTCTTCACATATGTTGTGCCAAAACCCATAGCATTTCCCGTTTCACCAGCTACCGATGGCCCCTATAAATTATGTTCTTTCATCGAAAATTGTGTAGTTAGCGGAATAACACGGCAGAAAATGAAGTTTTTAGTGCTGTCATTTGACTAAATCTCCTGCGGTTTGCTGTGTAAACTGTGTGCTAATTAATCCTACCTACGTGGTCCACATGCTGAACATAACATAATAATTCAGAGATATAATAGGGATGACACAGAAATACATGATGTTATACTGGACAGACATACTGATTTTGAAGGACAGGTAAAACCTGAAGGTGTCTCTTCAAGCAGTATACGACCTTCGTCTACAGAGCAACAGGAACAGTTCAGTCACAAAGAGCACCAACTACCTCCACCCAAACAGTTGGGGCTCAGTGTATTAGGTGATACCGATGACAGCATACTAGAGTTCTTCATGAAGACTATTACACTCATGGTTTCAATTTATAAAACAGACTAATGAGGCGCTACAAGCGCATTAAAAGTAAATCAAATTGCAGATTAATTCTAAATCACGTGTCTTGCAAAAAGCGAGGAGGAACTCATTTCAATGGAAGCAGACTGTCGCAGGTGCAAACCACAGAAGTGCATGTAATAGTAAATTTGGTAGAGTAAGTTCATATGGATCTACAGTTCACCACTGGCATTTGCAACTATGGGCACTAGAAGCTTTGAAAATGGTTGTCTTGGGCAATTTCAGTACTTCTGTTTTTTTATTGACTATCTTAAGTTAGAATACGGCATGTCATGCAGGCATTTAACAACGTTTGTCACACATAAGGACATACAAGACGATAATACTCGTAGTATACGTCAGAAGGCGCAACAGCTTTTGGAAGAAATCGCAACATTAGTGACAGAGGAGGGTGTGGAGAAAGGCAGTGTTCGGAACAATGACTGGAGTCAACACCAGTTTGAAATGTCTCCATCATCAAAACTGTCTCACAGAGGAGAGGAAACAACACCTAGTCTCTTGTAATCTGCTCATAGCTGTATCCACAGCTACACTATTGACGTGGCTGTATCAATGACAGGCAGAATAGCAAACAAGTTGTACATCTGTTTTAAAGAGGCACAAAATACTTTCGGCACAAATATTTGATGCAAACTTTGGATCAACTTACCCACTAAACATTCATGTGGAGACAACCAAAAGTGAAAAAATAAGTGAAGAACAAATGAAACCGTTTCTAATTTCAGTGTGGCTGCTGTGCGATTCCTGGTCAGATCATACACATCGTACCCTTCTAGATGCATGTTTTCCAAACAAAGATGGTGTGCTGAAAACATTGGTGTTTACTTCCTTAGTCAATATAAGTTCCGAGCGGTCGGTGGCAAAGATGTCCCTTGTTTGTGAGAGATCCGGATTAGTTCAATCGCAAAGGAAGCAGACTTGGGTAGTTGGAATTACGAATAAAAAGTAAAAATGTTCGTTCAGATTATTATTCAGTCACTCGAAGAAATATTTGTTCATCATTTGTGAACAAAAAGCGAAGACAATAACGACAAAATTCAAATCCAAAGAAATTTATTGCCTCAACTACTTGTTGTTTGTAAAAAAAACATGTATCTCGTTAGTTTCAGAGTATTTTTCATAAAAATCATTTAATCACACACATCGTCAAAAAGTTTGCTTCACGTTTGAATGTTTGGTGTATTAATAAATACGATCAAAAGATGCCACAGAGTGCCACAGTGTATTACATCACATAAAAGATTACCTATATTTCATAATAACAATGTAAGAGAGTAGTAAAAGGGCCCATTCAGTGCACTATAATATAAATTAGTAGGCAAACAAAATCGTGTACATAAAAACCAACTACATCCCACACACCACTTGCAATGATACAAAAAGACTGTTCATTCAACAAACAATATTAACAATTGTTACCTCAAAAAAGTAATAATGAAGTAAATGGCGGCTGTCAATTTCTATTAAACCAAAAATTATACATCTTATTTCTACGAAGTACTCAAAGAAGTAATGAAAGCTGAAATTGACTACACAACTTCAGCTACTTTTTTTCAAACAATGACATTTTATGTCTTTTAGTAATAATTTTTAGCGCAGTACAGTTTGGTAGAAAAGAAAATAAAGAGAAAAAAGAACATAATGAGCGAACTCAAAAAACGGACAGCAAAAGATAGTTAGCCATTATCACTGCAGTAAAATTTGTTGCACAAAGAATGGACAGCAAGAACGAACACGAAAAATGGATAGCAAAAAGTGAGCAAATTTGAAAGTGTGACGATTTGGGATAAAAGTTGCATAGCAAAAATTAACACAAATAATGAACAGCAACACTGGACAGCAGAAAATGATAGCAAATTTGAACACACTAGAATTTGGGGTAAAAAACGAAGAGCAAAAATTGTTAGAAAATTTGAGGGCACTAGAGTTTGTAAAACAAAAAATGGATAGTAAAAATGGATAAGGAAATCGGAACCCTTAGATCCACACACAACTCACTAGAATTTGGGGCACATAAAATGGACAGCAAAGATGGGCATAAAAATTTAACTGCAAAACTGATTGTAAATTTGAGCACAGTACAATTTTGGACAAGAAAAATGAACATGGACAGCATAAAAGGAATCAAAAATTGGGAAACAAAATAGGCACAAGAAGTGGACTGCAAAGGAACAGCAAAATGGGCGCAAAAAACATAAAGCAACAATGGACAGTAACAATTGACAGCAAAACCTGATAGCAAATTTGAGTGTGCAAGAATTGAACGCAAAAAATGGACACCAAAAGAAAAGCAAACAAATTTAAGCACACTAGAATATGCATTAAAAATAAATGGGCAGAAAATCTGAGCACACAAGAATCTGGGACACCAAAAAATGTATAGCACGAATGGATAGCAAATCTGAGTGTACTTGAATTGAAAAAAAACTAAATGGACAGCAAAAATAGATGACAAATTTGAATACACTAGTATTTAGCACACAAAAAATGAAAAAGAAGGTGAACACAAAAAGTGAACAGCAAAAATGGGCAGCAAAAACTGATAGCAAATTTGAGTCCACTAGAATTTGGAACACAAAAAGATGTACAGCAAACATGTACTGAAAATTTAGGAGCACTAGAATTCAAAGGAAATGGACAGGAAAAATGGATAATAAACTTGAGTGTAATAAAACTGAACAAAAATTTGCCCTGTGGGTACATTGACTTCATTCATTGCCACACTTGTCCCTCGTTTTACCTTCGATTCCGTAAGTTTGACCTCCTTTTGACCTCTGTTGACCTTTCTTAGCCATATTTTTCCTCAAACATGTCCATCTGTGCTGTTTATTTTCTGTGTAAATTTTTTTAGTCCATTTTTACTGACCACTGTCCCTTTTCATTATTTGTGCCCCAAATTCTAGTGAACACAAATTTCCTATTTTTTGTTCATTTTTGCTGTTCATATTTTGCATCTATTTTGTTGTCCATTTTAGCAGTCCATGTTTGTATATTATTGTGTGTAGGTTTGATATCCAATTTTTTGGTTCCATTTTTGCTGTTTATTTCTTGTGCTCATTTATCCTGTTCATTTTTTATGTCCCAAATTCTAGTGCACTCAAATATTCAGTCAATTTCGCTGTCTGTAGTTTCTGTGCAACTTAACTGTTCTTTCTTTGCGTCCAATTTTGCTGTACTTTTTGATGCCTAATTTTTTGTTCTTTTTTTGTTGTCCATTTTTGTCTTTCATTTTATTTGTCAGTTTTTGCTGTCCATATTTTGTGTCCCAAAATCTAGTGTGCTTAAGTTTTCAGTGAATTTTGCTGGCCATATTTTGCGCCAGTTTTTAATGTCCAATTTTTGTGTTCATTTTTACTGTTCATATTTTATGTCCGTTCTGCTGCTCATTTTCTTGTGTCCACATTCTAGTCAGCTCAAATGTTCAATCAGTTTCACTGTGTACTTCTTGTGTTCCTTTTTTCTGTATATTTTTGTGTCCATTTTTGCTGTTACTTTGAGTTGTTTGTCCTTTAGTCCATTTGATGTCCATCTCTGCCCTCCAATTTTTCTTTCCAGTTTTGCTGTTCATTTCTTGTGTATATTTCTGACGTTCATTTTTTTGTGTCCATTTCTGCTGTCCACTTTTTGTGTCCATTGCACCCAAATTTTCATTTAGCTTTGCTGTCCATTAGTCTGTTCACATTTCTTGAGTCCAAAATTCTATATCTGTCAAATTTTTAGTCAGTTTTGCTTTTCGTTTTTGTCCTTTTTCTGGTTATATTTGCTGTTCATTCAATATGTCCCAAATTATATTGATTTTTATATGAATGTAAGTCTAGCCATTTGCTAGTCCACTATTTTGCTGTTCATTCTTTGTGTTCCAAATTAAAGTGTGCTCTAATTGGATGCCAATTTTAGCTTTCGATTTGTTTCTGTCCCAAATTCTAGTGCTTTAAAATTTATTATCCATTTTTTCTGCCTATTTTCTTTTGTTCGCTTCTATTGCACGCAGATTTCCTATCCACATTTGCTGTCAATACCTTGTGTCCCAAAATTCTAGTGCACTCAAATTTGCTATTAATTTTTCCTGTCCACTTTTTGTGGTCATTTTGCTGTTCATTTCTTGTCACGCAATTTCTAGTGCATTAAAATTAGCTATTCATTCTTGATTTCCCTTAGTTTTTGTCCTAAATTCTAACATGCTCAAATCTGTTGTCCATTTTTGCTGTCCGTTCCTTTTGTGTTCAATTCTAGCACACTTAAATTTGGTATCCATGTTTGCCGTCCGTTCTCCTGTGTGCAAACTTCTGGTGCACTCAAATTTCCATTCAGTTTTTGCTGTCCTTTTTTGTGTCAGTTTCTACAGGTCATTTTATGGGTCCCAAATTCTTGTGAGCTAAAAATTGTTATCTGTTTTTGCTGTCAATTTAGTATTGTTCAATTTTAGTGTACTCAAATTTCCTACCAATTTTTGGTCTCAATTTGTTTATGTCTCAAATTCAAGTGTGCTCAAATTTCCAATATACTTTCACTTTACATTTTTGTCTTAAGTTTTGCTGTTTGCCGGCCGATGTGGCCGTGCGGTTCTAGGTGCTTCAGTCTGGAACCGCGTGACCACTACAGCTGCAGGTTCGAATCCTGCCTCGGGCATGGATGTGTGTGATGTCCTTAGGTTAGTTAGGTTCAATTAGTTCTAAGTTCTAGGTGACTGATGACCACAGAGGTTAAGTCGCGTAGTGCTCAGAGCCATTTGAACCATTTTGCTGTTTATATTTTTTGAGCCAAATTGTAACTCAAATTTGTATCATTTTTGGTCGAATAATTTTGTTTTAGTTGCATGTAAGTTTCCTCTTCTGAATCTGATTCCAAATTGAAAAAAAAAATGATTTTTCGTCTTCTACGGTTACCTCATCGTCAGCCGGTATCATGGACAGTTCTTTGCCCTCTGTAAATATGGATTTCATTGTATGCCTCTTTTCATCAAGGAGAGCAAATAAAAATGTAGCGTTCGCTTTTAAATTGTGAAAAAATATGTGTATTCCACATTGTATGTGCAGTGACGAGAAAATCTACTCACTTTTTCGACATGGAGCTGCCAGTATTCTCCAATATTTGAAGAGACACATTTATTGTTTTTGCAGTCTTTTGTACAAATCCAGCAAGTATTGCACTAAAAAGTTTTCTGTTGCATTATACTCAAGCTTCAGCAATAAACTTTTTTAAATGAACTGTCTTATTGCGGAAGCTCTGGGAATAACGCTGTTTCACGTAGTCAAACTCAGTGTTCCTTATCAAATATGTTGAGTCCAGAGCTATATGTACCTATGAAGACTTACCTGTGTTCGAAGTTTCATTGTTTTGTAAGGACTACTCCATCTTGCGGCGCCACGTTTGAACAGAGGTTGATGTAAAAAAGTCCACTATTTCCGATGATTCTGAAAGTCCAGCAATACTTTAAAAATTACATTCTCGTATCATTTTACAATCCATTGTGGTAATGCTGGCATTTCATTTCCATTTCATAAAATTTTCGGAGGACACCTTGAGCCTCACTTGCCACACATAACCTTAATAGAATTATTTTACTTTCCTCATTAATTAGGAAGAAAAATTAATGAATTGAGCTTAATTGATAATTTTTAGCCACTGAGACAATGCTCACGATCTCGGATGATATTTTCGACTGGCATTTCCAAATTTAAACTTTAATTGGTGGTAATGAGCACACATCTGTTATCTGGAATAGCGCACGACTAGCGAGCGTCACAACTTAGAGTGGCGATATAGTCATTCTTAACACACGTTGCTGTTATTAGTAGTGCTTGTTTCCAGTGCGAATTTACAGTTTGAGATATTATGCGTTGTTAGTGGGACGCCAGATATGTGCGAAACCAATACTAAGTAATATTAAGGCTAAGAGACGTGACAAGTGTGATGTCGTGGTCATCGTTACTGTAGGCTTTGCAAACTTCTTAAAAATCACTTGTAGTTTTCTACGATTTGTTCATGGTTTCCATCAGGTAGTGTGTTGTTCATATGAACTAGCCTGTTGTGTTGATTGTTCAAATTAAGATGTACTCTGAGGTGGCAAAAATCATGGGATATGTCCTAATATCATGTCTGACTTCTTTATGCCGGACTTCTTTTTTCTGGTGAAGTGCAGCAGCTGGACGCGGTATGGGCTCAACAAGTCTTTGAATGTCTTATCAGAAATGCCACCTCTATAATCGACCATAATTGCGAAAGAATCGCTGAAGCAGGATTTTATGCACGAACTGACATGTCGATTATGTGCCATAAATGTTCGACTGGAATTATGTCGGGCGATCTGGGCACCGAATCATTTGTTCGAACCGTCCATAATGTTCCCCAGATCAATCGCGAATAACTGTGGCCTGATGACACGGCACAGTGTCATGCATAAAATTTCCATCGTTGTTTGGGAACATGAAGTAAATGAATGCAGAAAATCGTCTTCCAGCAGCCGAACATAAACATTTTCAGTCAATGGTTGGTTCAGTTGGGCTAGAAGAACCAGTCCATTCCATGTTAACACAGACCATGCCATTACGGAGCGACAACCAGCTTTGCATAGCGCCTTGTTGACAACTTGGGTCGGTGACTTAGTGGCGCCTGCGCTGCACTCGAACCCTACCATAATCTCTTACCGAGTGAAGTCGGAATTCGTCTGATCAGGCCACGGCTTCCCAGTCTTCTAGGTTCCAACCCATGTGGTCACGAGCCCAGGAGAGGCACTGTTCTGTTAGCAGAGGCATTCGCGTCAGTCGTGTGTTGCCATAGCCCATTAACGGCAAATTTCGCCGCACTGTATATACGTTCGCCGTACGCCTTACATCGATTTCAGCGGCTATTTCGCGCAGTCTTTATTTCTGTTAGCACTGACAGCTAAACAAAACAGCCACTGATTTCGGTCGTTAAGTGAAGGCCGTCGGCCACTGCGTTGTCCGTGGTGAGACGTAATTCCTGAAATATGGTATTCTTTGTTGCAACGGCGACCGGAACAGTCACGGGGTTGAAGTGAAGGAAAGTGCGGCGGGACCCGCGGAGCGGCCCGCGAACAACACAACGAGAGAGGACGGACACGACCAACGAAGGACAAAACGAATACAACAAGATCGAAACAATGGAGTCACAAGGAAACCTAACAACCACGTCCACTCGTACACTGAACAAGAAAGTAAGTAAACTGTCTAAAGCGAGGCGATGTGTCCAGAAACGTACGCAAGATTAGACTCGCTTGCTGAGCTTTATTTTTTTTTCTTTTTTGAATTTCGATTCCCCCCGAAGGGGGCGGGCTGGCAGAAAGCTTAGTATGCCACTCTTCAGCCTACAGACTTTGTTTTAAAAAGATGAAGAGAATAAATAATGAAAACAGGCGATAAAATCGGAGACTTAAATGGTAACATGGTGAAAACAAAAAATCGTGGAACTTAAAACATAGAACAAAGGGATGATGATGCTAATAAAATACATACGAAGCAGACAGGTAAAATAATAGACAGAAAATTAAAACACACGGCGACAGTCTGGTTTCTTTTCGCAAGAGACATGAAGTTCATAACCAGCGACAGCATGATTTCTGTTCGCAATGCTTTGGAAAGATAAACAACACTGAACATTCGCTTGAACACTGCACTAAAAAGTTGGAAAATATGACATACCACAGCCAAGGGCAGGTGGGGGGAATCCGGACAGATGGGAAAATAAAAGGAGGGGGAGGAGAGGAAAAACGAAGGTGGGAAGGGGGGGAAAGGAGCTGATGGACGAGGACCCTTAAGATAGGGTGGGGGAGGGTGCTGGGCAGACGCGACAGTGAGTGGGGAGGGCAGAGGAGGGGAAATACAAAAGGACTCTGGTGGGAGAAGGGTAGTAGGGAGAGGGTGGGGGGGATAAGGGAGGTAGGGAGAGTGTAGGTGGGGAGACAACAGGATAGATGGGAGAGGAAAAGGGAGCCCAGGGAAAGGATGGAGGAAAGGAGTGGGGGGTGAAGATCAGAGCTGATAGGAGTGGTAAATGGAGGGAGAGAGGGCGTCATCTGGGAGGGGGAGTTGATGGAAGCCACCTTGGGAAAGTAGATGAAGGATGTAGAGATGGAGAGTAGGGGGGACACAACAGTGAAGGCGTGGCAGGGGGTGGGGACTGGCTGAGTGAGAGGCAGGCGCTTAAATACTCTATCGGGGCCCCCGCTGTTGGCCGCTGGAACCACATGTTCCACTGTGGTGCCCTCACTCCAAATGCAGGCCAGGAGGCGCACGCCCCCACAGCTTACAGTGCAATGGTACAGAGACCTCTAGGGGTCTTCGACGTCCATGACATCTGGCGGGGATTCAACTTGTGCGGCGCGCGGTACCAAATCCTTGGCATACACTTTACACTGGGGATCTCGGAATATAGGATTCCCTAATGTTTTCTGAGATGGAATGTCTCATGCGTTTAGGTCCCATTATCGTTCTGCGTTAATAGTTCATTACTTCCCGTCCATTGACCATAATCACGCCAGAGACCTTTTCACATGAATAAGCTGACTAAATGTGACGGATCAACCAATGCATTGCCCTATTATCTTTTGTGTAGGTGATGCTACCGCCACCTGTATACATGCATGTCGATAACCCATTACTTTTGTCACCTCAGCGAATGCCATCGCTTTGTAGACTGTAAACTGTTGAGTTTCTCCAGTAGAATAAAAATTTGATGGTGGTTGGAGAGCTTTGTGGCAATTTCTTTTTTTGGATCTTAACTAGACATGTCCGTGCTCTTGGGTCACTGGGAAAATGCTTCAAGTCCGAGACGTGTCGGTCATTGTTAGGATTAGAGGGTCAATGATGAAGTTGGTTATTTTCGCTGTAGTGCTTAGTTTCCAACATATTCTCATCAAAGCACTCAGTGCATGTTTTGACGATACTGAGTGTGATAAGCTTAAGAAAATTTGTTCCCAAGAAATCTTCGTCTGGCCCCCTGAAAATAATCAACATCTTTTGATTTGATTACTACTGGTTGTTAGAACTTCAGGATCATGGCTGTGAGAGAGCCAATGGATTTAAAAAAACTTATATGCAACTGTCAACAGTATCGATGTACTCGGAGAAACGCATGATACACAATTCGCTGTTTTACTACACATTTATTCACCACCCGTTTCGCTCATGGGCTATCTTCACAATGAAAAACTACTTTGACAGTTACACATGACATACATGCTGCTCAATCAGGAAATAATACGTCATTGGAGACTTGGAAATGTAACAAAAGGGTGCTTAACGCCGTAATACAGGCTTAACCTAATAGGAAACAACGTTGTAAACATGGAAACATGTATGAACAGTAACGGTACAGCACCATTGCTCAAGAAATGGGGTTTGCCCTTACTGCTCTTCGTTCTTTCCATAACTAAGACATTTCTTTTAAGCTTGGTTACGCCTATACTATGGCGTTAAGTAGTGGTTTCCTACTTTCCAAATCAGCAATCACGTATATTTTCGTGGTTAAATTGTGTGTTGGACATGTAAAGTTAGCACAGTCGACATTTTTCTACTGCGAAGGTGGTCCATGATCGAAACCGGTAGTGAATGAATGTAAAGTATGACAGCACAGTGCGTATCATGCATTTCTCCAAGTATAGTGGATTTAGATGCAGTAGGATGAAACAATCTAGCTACCAAATATTGCTTAAGTTTTGTTGACCCGTTTCGCCTTTTCGACGCATCTTCGGAAATCATATAGAAACTGCGCGTGAGGCGTCAGTCATAAGTAGCTGAAATATTGGGCGAGCAGCGCCGGCGAGGGCGTGCAGCTATGCTTAGATAGGGACACTTCCAAGCATGACACAAATATTGGTATAGAAATTGTAGTTGCCGTGAATACATGACCATATGCTTCAGCTTCTGCCTTTGATATTCCAATATAACGCAGGTTGTCGAAGTATTCTTCGAGAGAGCCTAATAGACTTCTTTTTTATCCTAATATACTCCGCTGGAGTTGCGTACTCTGCACAGCGAGCGTATGCTGAACACTAAAATAAGCACACTAACATGTTTTAGCGTCGTTTTGAATTTCTTATTTTCATCCCAAATCCGATTTAGTACCAGTAATTGATCGTGTTCCTTCCATAAGTCTCAAAGGCTGTTGCATACATGTGCCGTTGAACCTACTAGTCTAAGGATTCACACATTTTATTATTCTTTATCACTAGAATTATTTATTGTCTATACTGTACACTCAAACTTGAAACCGTTTGTTAGTTGACAGTAGACAGTGTAGCTACGAAAAACAATAGCCTCTCTGTTCTCCTTTACGCGGCAAAATGTAAATTTTTATGATTTCACACACTTCAGTTTTTTGTTAAGAAGAATTTTTGTGTAATTTATGCAACGCCTGCATTTCAGCATTTGTGTAGATGGACGCAGTAAACAATCGTCACTAATCATGTGCTCCACATATTGTGCTGTTTCGTAAGTAGCTAAATATTCATCTTTATACGTTCGTCGCCAAGTGTATTGGCGTACAAATGTGTAGTCATAAATCCCAAATTTTCCCCTCTGTCTCTTCGTGAGCTTGTGCTGCGCTGGCATCGTCCACCGACCGCATTAACACGTCACTCTGTGTAAAACGGCATACTAAATGCAGTGCACCAGGGCTTGCTTGCGGATTTTATGAAAAACTGTAATTTAATTAACTCATTTCTGGTCGGTGAGGTTGTTACCGAGTCCTTTCGACTGCCGCGGTGTTCCATTACCGTAATGGAAGCTCTCCGTCACACTGAGTTTTGATTAAAAACATATTCGGTCAATTTGTAAATTTTTATTTGTTTTCAGCGTTTAAAACCTATAAATGAAATTCTGTTTCAATATGACTGCAGCCGTTGCTTTATTTTTCTTAACCACTTAATACAGTATAAGAAATTATATCTGGATTAGGCACACCATGTGTCTAATTCAGATTCATTCCTGAAATGTCAACCATGTACCTAATGGAATGCACCTGCTATTTTAAACGCTCCCTCTTCCATGAAGTATCGATGCATTGAATTCGGAATCAGTTACATTTTTAACGAACTGCCTTTTCAGAGATTTTGGGCGAGTAACCTGACTGCTAACGACGGGGGGTTTCGTCCTATTAAGTGGGCGGCTTAGAGACCAAACGCTGGGGGATGCGGCGGTCATTTGTAGACACGGCTAGGTAGCTGTTCTCAGCGTAGGCAGTTGAAGGCGACAGATACTGCTAGGCTGTAGTTGCTTGTATTTATACTCGCTCGCCCCGGTCTTCTACTGACAAGCCGCCTGAGCACATAGAGGGATCCACAGACCAGCATGAGGTAATCCTATATCCAATGAGGTAAACCTGTTCGCCACTGGTCCAGGCGGGAGTCAGACACTATATTGCCTCAGCAGTATTACCAACGAGGCAGTGAAGCTCCCCAGACCGCTGGTTGCCCAGTCTGACCACCAACGCCTGCTATGGAGAGGCGTTGGTGTAACATTTCTTTACCCTTTAGATGGTTCTCAGACTGCTGTTAAATCTGAGCATTATTTAAACATCGCATAGTACATTTTAGCCATAAGACACAAAAGGTGCATCAAAAACGAATTATTCGAATGAGAAGGATACCGGTGGATGTGATTTACTTGTACAGACAACAGACGATTACAGTTTCATAAAAATGGACGATTTATTCAGAAGAAAGAACACAAATTGAGCCACTTAATAACGTATTGGTCCACCTCTGTGTCTTATGGAAGCAGTTATTCGGCATGGTATTGATTGGTAGAGTTGTTGGATGACCTGAAGGCTAGAGCGACAACTTCTGTCAAATTGTCGTGATAGATTGTCGAAATCCCAAGCTAGTGGCAGAGTCGTTCGCATAATGCTTCAAACTTTTGGCCGGGAATCTCAGTGACTGAAGCACAATTGTCTTCACTGATAAGTCCTGCTTCGAACTGAGCCCCAATGATCTGTGAAGTCTAGTGACGGTCCGGACAGCGAATGGATACTAATCTGACTATCCCCTGCTATATGGTCGGGCAAGCAAGAATGAAGGTTTGAGGTGCCATTTTTTTCCTAGTAGGACCCCTTTGTTTGCAACCCGCCCACCGTTACGGTACAGCGGTACTTCGACGATATTCTACGTCTGTTGCCTTCAATAGAAAGCTATCCTGGGTTACAATAAGCAAAATAGTGCCCGCCCAAACGTGGCAAGAGTTTCCACTGCTTGTCTTCGTGCATGCCAAACCATTACCGGGTCAGTAACGTCACTAGCTCTCTCCCCAATCGAGAGTATTTCGAGCTTTATGGGCCGAGCCCTCCAACCATCTCGGATTTTTGACGTTCTAACGCGTCAGTCGGACGAAATTTGGCACTATATTCCTCGGGAGGAAATCCAACAACTCTATCAATGAATGTCAAGCCGAATGATCGTTTGCATAGGGGCCAGAGGTGGACAAAAACGTTATTGACTTGCTCAATTTGTGAAACTCTTTGTCTCGAAAAGATCATTCAATTTTTGTGAAATTTAAACCATTTGTTGATCTGCCCATGTACATCACATCCACCGATTTCCATGTCGTGAGCGTCTTTTTTTTTTTTTTTGGTCTTATGGTGAACTTTCTTCCTTTGTGCACCTATTCACATTTTCCATTCTCATTGTTGTTCTAGTAGCCCAGTCCAACACCCAATGTTCGATGACTGGTATACTTGTGACTGCTTATTCGTTATGGGTGTCACAGCCAGGACAAAAGTTCAGGGAGGTCGGCAGGTCTCTGCCACAAGTAGACATTGGCTACACAAGTGAGTGCCAGAATCGATGTTGAATCTGTAGATGAGATTCCTATCACATGGTTTTGTGGGAGTATCTACTGCCATACCGTAGGATGTGTTGAAAAATTGGCTCTTCATTAATGTACATCTTCTTCATTGCTATGAACTCGCCTAGCGAACAGAGTAAGATGACATTCAAGGTATCATTCAGGAAGGTCAGGTTCCTTGCTTATAGTATTTCCAAAGGCTTGTCGTGCAAGTTCTGTAGCAGATATGTTAGATCTGGAACCGCATCCTCTGTTATAATTGCCGTAAACCGAAAAGTCGTCCCCGAAACGTCACACTTCTGTTTATTAACTTTCTACCGCCCCAGGGCTCCAAGCGTTCGGTACCCTTAGCTCGTCCTTCTTCATAGGAATTTTCGAGAACCACCAGTGCATCGTACATTCATTATACCCAATGGTCATCCACATACTGGAAATAAAGTTGTGATACAAGGATGTTATGTGGCTATCCCTCTGCTTGTCCTTCCTACAATCCTATTTCACACGCCATTGTGGCAGTCTGGTTCATTCTGGACGGGCATATCTCCACCTGTTCTCTTGGGCAATACTGCAGTTCGTCTGTGGCAATCAGGAACAACGTGAAAGGTCATATCATGTTCTGTTATATTTGGCAATGCTGCAGTTTGTCTCTAGACATTAATGCCTGACTTTTCCTCCCTAGCGTAACTAGAGCCTTTTCTTTCGTACTTATTTCCACAAACTTCACCAAGGCCATCCATCATATTGGATGTAGGTGAAGTGCATGAAATTCATATCGGGAACTGGCACCCGCTACCGGGAAATGAATTGGCTCATGTAGTCAGGCGCGCGGTGATACAATACAGACCAGGATTTCTCTTCCAGATGTGCGATGTATTATAACACAGCTACCATATACGCCCATGCCTTGCGCGAATCGACCAGAATCGGCCTTGGTGGCAACAAGGTAAGAGTTATCTGTGCATTGTGTATGGTATCCTGTAAGTCTGATATCTCTACATAGGCATTCCCTACACTGTCGGAAAGCATGCACAAATCCCTTTGTGGCTAATCGGGCTTACAATAATCAGGTCCCAGTTCACAGAAATGACTTCTGTCTTCAACTTGTTATCTAACTCTGCAGTTAACCACCGCAGCAGCCTGTTATTATTCGATACACTTTTCTTCAATTGATCAGCTGGGTGGTACGCCACTCCACTTTTGTACCATATGCTACTTCACGTGTATCAAGCTGCATCAAGGCGAGCTTCTAGCAAGATAAAACAAATGGTTCAAATGGCTCAGAGCACTATGGGACTTAACATCTGAGGTCACCAGTCCCCTAGAACTTAGCACTACTTAAACCTAACTAACCTAAGGACATCACACACATCCATGCCCGAGGCAGGATTCGAACCTGCGACCGTAGCGGTCGCACGGTTCCAGACTGAAGCGCCTAGAACCACTCGGCCACCAGCGGCCGGCCAAGATAAAACACTGGCGGGCACAGCCAGGAATATCACAATGTGTTCACTGGTGTCACTAGTTATCTTTCACATATCTGTTATTGCGTGACAGTTTATGTCCGAACTGTCATGGAGACGTATTTTATAGCGTAGTATACACATCCCAATAGTGAGAAAAGTCGATCCATTAATGCTGAGTAATAACTCCAGACAGTATGCTCAACTACCAATGAATGCACAGCTGATTACTTGTTCTGTTTTCCTTTTATTATGGTAAGGGTTAGACTATTACTTTCTGAAGCCTTGGGGGCTCTTCCTAGCTGGTTCTAGACATGGTAGTTAGCTTCAAATTTCCAGAGAGTCATAAACCTCTTCGGCACTGAAAGTAGCACTCCCAGGAAGGTAGAAAACAAAGAATTCAGTGTGTCCGATCTCTGCACAGCAAGAATCTTGGGGATCACCCTGCGTGCCTTGAAACTACATTTTGAGAGACACATGGATAAATTCTTTTTGGAAAGATAAAAATTGAATGCATGTATAGCACTCAGAAATGGAGAGCTTGGAGGCTACTGCTCTTTTGGGTCCATGTGACGAAAGAATGTTGATTCAAAATTCAAACGACAGGTACTCTCATTGGTTTCAAAAAAAGATTTCTATTGAACACATGATTCCCCACACGTGTCTAAATGTGAGCCCTTTGATTGATCGCCGTTATGAACCTGCCATAGACTGGGAGAGATTTTCTGTCTCCCTCCCTGCGCTAGAGCATCATTGGTTTTGCTGCAGCTGGCCGGTGAGCTTCCTATGCTGGTAGAAGCAGCCAAATGTCGGAGGGGAAAGTGACAGGACACTTGCTTCATTGGCACTGAAGAGAGTACTCTTGCTGCCGAGGCATCACAGAGCAGGATGTCTCCATCTAAAAGCTTACAGAGGGCAATCTGCACTCAGAGTCTCCTACTGTTACTGCCACCGTCTTCAACATTCACTCCACGTAAGAGCTGGAAGAATACAATCATGGAGTCAAGGGGGATGTTTGTTAGTTGATTAGTTAACTCACATCAGCGTTTAATTGAGAAGCTCTAATGTTCTCAGCCAGCTTGTTGCTTTCGTCATGCACTTTCGTGAATCTACTGCTTTTCTGATGTTGTTTCCCTGAATCCCTAATATTTTTCTCAGTCATTGGACATATCTGCGTCACAGTATCATGTTAACCTTTTGTTAATCCAATCATCTGTACCAAGGCTAAGTTTCATCATTACAGACTTTATGTATGAAATGTCAACATACTTAATTTATGGGTAATTCATTTGCTTGATGTCTTGCGGTTATAAACCAGATTGTTGATGTGGTACCTATACATTCATGCTTAAATGCGCCACCCCTGATAGTTTTCATGTAGTAAGATATTTCCGTTGCGCGACATTGTTTCCCTTAAATTTTCGTGTTCTTATGGGATGCTTCCCTTCTCTGTGTATCACCGGGAACTGTATTCACGGCATTTTAGGTGTATGCTTATCAGCTCATCCGACACCTCACTGTGTCAGCGTTATTCTCATTTGAGACAGAAAGTGTATGTGTCACTTTCATTCTCAACCGTTCAGTACTTTAATCTTCACCTGCATCCATTCTCCGCATGGTATCTTACGGTATGTGCCGGACGTGCTGTGTTTATCAGTATCACTTCCAACTTTTCCCTTCCTGTCGCGATTGTTCATGGGAAGAATGTTTGCTAGTAACCGTCCATGTCGACCCGAATCTCTCTAATTTTATTTTCATGGACGTTTTGCCCGATACAACATGACACGTTCATAGGTTTTATCGACATGCAAAAACGTTCGACAGTAGAAAATGGTGAGAGATGTTCGATATTACACAGTAGATTAGGTAGTAGATTAAGTTATGGAATTCTGCTACGTAGGCAGCAAAATAACCCACGACTTACAGAGTAAGAAGGGCGTAAAACACAGGTTAGCACTGGCAAGATGGGTCCTCCTGACTGACGTGAGCCAGCTCTTGTCAGACGTAGGCCGTAAGTTGAGGCACATATTTCTGAGACTGTAGGTTAGGAGTAAAACATTTTATGAGACTGAAACATGGACTGTGAGATGTGGTGCTACAGAAGAGTAGATGGATTGATAAGGTATGAAGTGAGGAGGTTCTCCACAGAATCGGTGACGAAAGGAATACATGGAAAAAAACAGACAAGAAGAAGGGACAAAATGATACGATAGCTATTAAGACATCAGGGAATAACTTACATGTGGAGCGGCAGAGGGCAAAAACTGTAGAGGAAGACAAGAGATCGGAATACATCCAGCAAATAATTGAACACGTATGTTGCAAGTGCTACTCTGAGATGAAGCGGTTGGCACAGAAGATGAATTCGTCATGGGTCACATCAGACTAGTCAGAAGACTCATGGCAAGGAAAAAAAATGAGGGAGGAAGCAGGATTTCAACAATAAATCACACAGTGACGCTTAACGCCTCACTTGCCTCTGGAGTTGGCTGAGTATCTCGGCGTCCCTTTGTGCCTACTAAATGAACTGGCAGCGAAACGCGCTCGACTTCAAAACTTTTCTATTTCCTCCATCAGTACTATCGCTAGTGTCTTACATTGTAGAGCAGTTTTTTTTTGTGGTTTTAGGGCGCACAACTTCAACGGTCATTAGCGCCAAGACTACGTTAGGAATGCACCGCGAGGCACAAGTTTAAAACAGCAACTAAAAGGGAAAGCACGATAAAAGATAGACTGACAGGCATAGGATTAAAAAAAACAGCATAATCAAATGTACTTAGAGAGGTTTGTCAAGTTGATAAAACGAAGAACGCGAGCAGCTGCTCGTGGGTCACCCGCTAAAATGGCATCTAGAGTACATGGCAGGCCAAGATCAAGACGCAGTGTGTTAAAATCCGGACAGGACGTTAAAATGTGGCGGACCGTCAGCAATTGACCACATGGGCAGAACGGCGCCGGCGCAGCCGTCAGCAGATGGCGATGGCTGAACCGGCAGTGTCCAATTCGTAACCGGGCCAAAACGACCCCCTCCCGCCGAGAAGGGCGTGAGGAGGACGGCCAAGCCGCGGGAAGAGGTTTCAATGCCCGAAGCTTGTTGTCCGGAAGTGCAGCCCAATCGGCATGCCACAGCGATAAAATGCGCCGACAAAGGACCCTGCTACAATCTGATGAAGCGACACAACAAGTAGAGCAGTTTGCAAGTACTGGTCGGATGACGGTTTTGTAAGCTACATCCGTTGTTGAAGGACTACATTTTCGGGGAAGTTTCCTAATGAACCTGAGTCTGGTCTATCTATTACAAACGATTACTTTTATGTGGTAAGTCACCCTGTTCACTAATGTGTAGATATTTTGCGAAATTAAGTGCTTCCAGTGATTATTCTGCAATCGTCTGATGACCATACAGTAATGGGTCTTGGTGTATACGGAATACGTTACTTTTCATTATGTTGATGGTCAGTTACTACTCCCTGCACCAAGCGTCCATCTTCTACAGGTCTTACTACATTTCGCTACAATTCTCTAGCGTTGCTCCTTCTCTGTATACCACAGCAGCATTTGCAGAAAGCCCCATGGAACTTCCTACTTTGTTTACTGGGTTGTCTGTGTACACCGTGAAAAGTAACGGTAGTCGAACACTCCCATGTGGTAAACTCGAATGTACTTCTCCCTGTCGGGAGTGACATGCTGTGCTCAGTTTGTTAGAAACCCTGTCAATCCACTCACACAGTTGGCCTGATATTCCACATACACGTATGTCGTTCATTAAGCGGTGCTGAAGATCTGTACCAAGTGCCTTCCGGAAGTTAAGAAACACGGCATCTACCTAGATGGCTATAGCGGTATTTGTTTTCTGGGTCTCTTGGATGATCAGGTTAACCTCCCAGCAAATAATGAATGATATTACTCAAATATAGATAGACATAGAGCTAAGTGTAAGCTCCCAGCAATTAAATTGGAAGACAATGACAATTAAATGAAAACTAGCTATCTGACCCAGGTATAAGCTGCCCACAAAAATGTAAGTCAATTCAATAAAAAAAAATGAAATCTCAGTGACAATTAAAACGCAAATAGACCGAAATGTCTATCTTAGGCCCTGATTAAACTCAAATTCTTACCTCAGTAAAACTGCATCTGCTCTTATTTTTCGCCGTAGCTTGGGGGAAATGCATCGCAAAATATTTGAATTTAAGGGAAACTTTTCTTTAAGGAATAGCAAGGGAAATATTTCTTTCATTAAAGGATTCTTTGTTAAAAAATTGCTTTGAAAACAAAATTATTATTGGGGCGATTCTTGGACAAATTAGTTACAGTTAATTTACATCATTAGCTGAGCGCAATGCTGCTTCATTACCTTATTTAAAAATAATATACCTCGTCCTGAATCTTGACCAGAATGCCATGTCGACGTCCGCCGACTGCTCACACACAACTGCTAGCCCGCAACTGAACTATCTCGTAGCTCGACTGCCACAGAACTGAACTCTCGCGCGGTCAAGTGCAGACTAGGCTCTCTGGTCAAAGATTTTATCATGCCTCGCCATCGCCGCCACACAACATACGTGTTTCACAGGGCGAGCTAGGTTTCACATGGTCTTTGTTTTTGGTACTCACGTTGATTCCTACAGATGAAACTTTCGGTCTTTAGATATGTTATAATATCTACCTTGACGATGATGAGTGAAACTAGAACACGTGAGTTTTATACGATATTATTCTCAGACGTGCGGAATGCAACAACAGTTTGCATATCTGCGAGAGAAAGACTGAAATATGGTGCTGCGTTCCGGGCAGGCCACTGCCCCTCAGGTACTTCCCCTATCATTTTGTTTCGTTGATGATCATACAATTTCATTCGCCTTTGGTGTATCTAAATTTTCCCTGTTTGATTTTGATCTAATGAACTGTTAGTGTTAGGGTAAACAAATGATTGATCTCACAGTACTTGCATGACTTGAGTAGCACTAGTAGAATTAAACTCGGCTATAGAGACAGATATTTGGACACTAGAGGTAACCATTTCATTAGGGGCAACTGTAGAACTTTCCCCAAGCAGCAGGCGAGTTCTAAGAGCCTTCTCATCGTAGCCTCCCTTTATAGCGACCTAAAGTGGCCGTAGGCCCTGCAGGCAGTGGTTTTTGGGCCACCACTCCCGCGATCGGCCCTGTTCCGCTAGCGGACAAAGCAAGAGGGTGGGAACGTCGTGAGTGAATGCGAAATGACACTTCTTTAGAAAGTGGCGACGCCGGGCATCCAGGCGCCAGCCTAACCGCTTTGTTCGCGAGTGGACATGGTGTGGGAGTCTGTTCTCCTTGTCCCATTTGCGGAACCAGGCAAAGTGGCGTCGGGCTGGCGCCCAGCTAACGTGTTTATTACAAGGACCGCGTAACCTGTGAGACGGGACAACCAATTTCTCCGGATGTCTCGTTTCTTAGATGCTACCACACCTTGCCCAAAAGGGCCCACTAAATTGTTTCATGGAGGAGATGGGGCTTGTTTTCACTAGGAAGCTTCCCTCACCTTGTGAAACGCACCGGGGGTTTGGCTGCAGCACCACCAGGCATTGTGTGCTGTTGTTTTGGAGAACAGAATGTGTGCTACACTGCAGTGATTGGTTGAAAAAGATCGGGTCTTCTTGCTGGAAAATATGATTGGCACGGTAGCAATTGCTGGGGCATGATAGGCTTATTCAAGAACGTCTGTTTTTCAGAAGGTTTTTGAGCAACTGTAGACCCGAGGACTTGCTTCTCAACCGTTGCGAAGTACAGATGCTAGAGCTCTTCCATTTCTACGGAGAGAAGAGTTAGTTGTGAACTCGTCCGAACATCCGGGCGAAACATTAATATTTTCCTGGATGTGAGAAATCACCGGTGGACATGCGGTCATCTCCTGCACGACGACGTGCCACAGAACCTTGCTGCTTCGGCAGTGCCTGCAGCAATTGTACAGCGTATTACCAGTTACATTATGTCAATTTGTTATTTAGTTAATGCATTAATGCCAATGTAGATGGCACAGATGAAAAATATTAGTGTCTGTGTTTGTAGATTGTATGATGTCAGCTAAGTCGAAGCTCTCTGGTCTGTTATTCCTTCCAAGAACAGGCCAAGATCGCACGTGAAAATTGTCGAGGGGCCTCAACGTACCCACTAAGACTATTACCCGGAAAGACGATACCACTAAACTTTGCATCCAGTTTTTGGTTCACGCACAAGTCCACTTCTGTATCGTTGTTCCTCAGTAGCTCAGCAATACCTTCTGCAGGAGAAGGAGGGGCCAAGGAGATCCATGTGTCAGGCCACCTCGACCTCTGCAGTAACCTCCCTCCCATCACAGTTATTATTACTTTCTCGTGTTTCAGAAAAGCATAGCGTATGGTGAACTAATGGCTGATGCACACATCCTTGAATTGCGTTTCCATATAGTCGGTGGCGCTATTCGACTACGGCCTGAAAGTATCAAAAGAGTAAGGCAACCCATGATTCGACAATGCATCTCATTGCGGTCAATTTGAACAAAGTTCTTGGCAAGGAAGAAATTGATATGATTTATTGTACAATGTAAAGTAACAGAAGTACATTTTTATTTAATTCGTGCCATCGATTTATGGATATCTGTAGACATGGAAGGCTTTGTTGCTTTTCTTATCAGGATTATCCTCCTGAGGACTGCCCATCTACTTGTCGCCCATCGTGTATAAGTATATTTTTTGGAATATCCTGCAAGGTGGCTATGGTGGCGGGAAATCTCCATCTGCCAAACGAGTAAAAGTCGTAGCCACCACATCCAAGAGGTGCCACGATTATCAATAACGCAAGGAAATCTGGTATTAATTAGTGGCCCCTGTCTGCATCGCCCAATGAGTTGACTAACTTGACATAAAATTAATTTAATTCCTTCAAACCCACAACAAAATAAATGACATCGTTTTGAATAAGAATGGGTTGTCATTGAAAAATTAATATCAAGGACCTACGTTATCACAAAGAGACTTATTAACTAATATCAAGATCAAGAGAAACAAACATATAAACAGAAACTTCATCTGTATAACATTTCATTAACATGAACTCAGGTTGTTTGGCAATAGGCTTGGGGAACCTAACTGGAATTTATGTGCAGATGAGACTGCCTATTGTGAGTGGAAGAATGCCAATCTAGGAAAGCACCCTCTGTAGTTTCGTTCCACTTGAAACACGTATGTATTCATTACGAGCGATGGCAAGGCATGACAGAATCTCTGACCAGAGAGTTATTTATCGTTGCTAGTCTGCGCTTGACCGCGCGAGTGTTCAGTTGTACTCTGTGTGTAGTAGAAGTCGGATACAGTTGCGCGTAGCGAGTCGGGTGGAACAGTACCATGTAGCGAGTCGGCAGGAGCAGTTGTACTCTGTCTGTAGTAGTAGTCAGTCGGATACGGTAGCAGACGTCGGCATGCGTCGGCGGCGTGCTCTTCTTGCGACTCTGGTCAGGATTGTGGTGGACGATGAGTATTGTTGTAGAAGGTAATGAAGCAGCAATGCGCACATCTAGTAATGTATGTTAATTGTAATATATTTGTTCACAAATGCCCCAATAATAATTTTTTTATAAGGTAACTTTTTTAAAGAAAAACATTCATTTCAATTTAAAGAATGTTTCCTGTGCATTTCCTCCAAGAATCAAAATTAAATATACGCCAGCAATGCACGAAGCTGTGTCGATAGATAAGAGCAGATATAGATGCAGTTTATTGAGGTAAGAATTTTTGCTTTTTTTATTCAGAATACAGGGCCGAAGGTCAGCGCTGCTGCCCTTGTAAAATTTACCAGATATTATTATTTCTGTTAGGAGGTTACATTCAGTTCAAGGTTCATTAATTAATCAATATTGTGTGGTTTAATGGCCAATTTTCATTCCTTAATTTTTGCATTTTTATTTAACAATATTTCGTAAGGAGAGGTTACTCTCAGCTCAATTTCCACAATTATTTACTTAAACATTTTTGCGGGGAGGTTACACTTGGCGACATCCGGACCAGGATCGTACTTCTTTGAGAATCTTCTCAGAAGTAGTCATATATCTGCTCTTATTTATTTAAATATAATTAGCATATGGCGCAACGCATTTACTAATTTTGTCACTTTCTTTCACAGATCATCGGCAATTCGTTGCTCTTTGTTGTATTTGTGTTTGTTGCTTTTTGCATTGTGCTTATTTCATTAGTGAATAATTTTGATTTGTGTTAAAATGCCGCGAAAAACTGTTAATAGTACATCGCGATGTATAAGGAGTGAAATAGCCGACATAAATAACTTGACGGATAGTACTTGCGACATGCAGTGTAATGATGACAATCCTCCATTTGCAGACAATCAGTGCGTACTGACCACTAATGTTTATTTTGATCCTAGTGATGAACAGACGAATTCAATTGTGTCCTCTGTTAATCTAACGACAATTGATGACGCGGGGCGTTCTGTTGCAATGAGCGCTGCCCAGCTTGACACACCCGGTTTGCAGGATTTACGTGACGAACAGACAAATTTTTCCAACGAAAAGGAACAGTATACTCAAAGTAGGACAGATTTATTTAATTCCGAGGTAGTGACTAACAGTGCACATCCGATTGGCAAACATTTTCAAGACTCACAGAAAAACCAAATGGTTACACAAAACGTGACAATTGCAGGTACGTCATCAAACAGCACAGAGAATAGAGTAGGTAATATTAGCTTGGATCAATTTCTGGCATTATTAGTACAAATGTATGAAAAACAAAACGAGATTATCAAACAACATTTTGATGAACATTTCAAACAACAGAACGAAATTTTCGACAACCATTTCTAACAGCTTAATGAATCGCACAAACAACGTAATGAAAATTTCGACAACCTTTTCAAACAAGCTAATGAAAAAATAGACAGCAATTTTAAACTGCGGAATGAAATGCTAGATAACCATCATAAACAACTTAATGAAATAATTAATGAAAGTTTCAAACTGTCGAACGAAAAACACGACAATCTTAACGAACAGAACAAACAACATAGTGAACAGATTACAGCTGTTACCGTGCAACGTCACGACACGAAAGAAAAATCATGTGAAGAAAGTAAGACTCATGCTAAGGAAAGTAGAGAAGAAAATAGATCTGTTGCACAAGAATTAATTAATACACGTGTAGGCACAACAGAATCACATAGAGACGAAATTAATGCAGTCACTGGACAATGTTCTAAAAACGCAACACAGATACAAGACGAGTTTAATATAAAATCACCAGAACTTTCACACACTGTGAATACGGAAGTCGATAAGAAATGTGAGCAACAGAATAGCCTCATTGACGAACGTATTAAAGTAACAGAAATGAAAAATGTTTCACTCAATAACACAACACAGCATACGCGCCAATGCGAACATTTCTCACACTCGTACAGCCAGTGTAACTTAAGTAATTTACAGAGACTACGCGACTTAAAATCTGAAAAGCTACGCGACTTAAAATCCGAAAAGATGCAGACAAACAGATTCTTACGTAATCGTGAACATGTTCACACATTCAGTGAAGAGAACGTTGATTATAAGCAATTTGTATCTGTAAAAAAATCTAAGGTATTTGAAAATGACAGAGCACTGGTACACGCATTGAACTGGATACGACAATTTGTTTTTGTATTTTCCATAACACTGCGTGTAATGCAGAAATTTGAATTAGCATGGATACAGCAATTTGCTTCTGAATTTTTACCGCCATTGCCTGTAACACAAAAGCTGAAATGTATTTGCAGCGCTTAATTGACCTCAGGGGATTCATTACGCTTTAATGAGAATGTGCCGTAGCGTGTGCAGGGCCCCGAGCCGTAGTAATGCTGTTTCATCTTTAGTTTTCTGCACTGCTGCCTTCTCGTGTACAATCCTTTATATCTATTAAAACAGCTCTTCAACTATTGCTCTATCTAGGATTAAGAAAAGTCTAAAGAAAACCCGATATGACAAATTTTACCGAAAGAGACAGTTATCATTAGACGCTCCAGAAATGACAACCATAAGAACTTTAATATCAGAGAAAATTTTAATCAGCAGTATGTGTAAAATTATCAGCAATTGCGAACGCATTTTGGTAACAATACAGGTTTTTCACCGCAATAGCAACAAAACCAGCCGGTTAGCATACCTAACCAACAATGTAGTCTACAAGGTCAACCAAGCTATAATGTTTCGTCGCGTGCACGTATAGTCTCAGCTCCAACAAATAGTAACGCACTGCAACAAGGAAATAACTACGTACAGAACACACATCATTTTAACTCCTAGCGCAATGCACCGTATAGAAATGACTATCATGACAGATGTAAAAGTAATGAGCACAAGTTTCAGCGTACATTTAGTAACAGTCGATCTTATCAGCAGCAAGAATATTCGCCACAACAAATAATCATGAATGTACCAGATAGTAGGTATCATCCAGAACGTAATACGTCAGGAAGAAATAACAGAACAGTTCAAATAGTCGAAATGCCACAGCATCCTCCCGAAAATAACAACACGTCAGATAGAATTTGGCTAGATACAGTACAGGTTGCATCTTCCAGCAACGTAAACGATACTTTTGACACGCAGAATCTTGTTCACGAGAATGTTATTTGAAACATGCTTTGTTGAATGCACCACTTTTATCGCAGCCAGATCTTGCTAGAAATTTTTCTATTGCCACCGACAGTTCTAACACCGCATTAGGCGTACATATTTTTCAGGAAATTGAAGAAGATGGTTGTATGGTAATTAAAAACATAGCCTTTGCGAGTCGCATTTTGTCAGCTGCTGAGCGCGATTATTCTGTTACTGAACTTGAAACATTATGTGTTGTATGGGCTTTTACGAGATTTAGGCACTTTCTTTATGGAAGACATACCACCGTTTACACAGACCACAGAGCGATACAGTTTTTACTATCGGCTAAATTTACACACGACAGATTAAGCAGATGGAAACTTTACTTGCAGGAATTTAATTTCACAATTGTTCACATTCCCAGCACACAAAATGTTGTAGCAGACGCACTTTCTCGTTCTCTTAGCGACAATCAGCAAGACATCGCAACCAACTTCTGCAAAGCAAATTTCAGAGTCATGTACATTCAACAAGTTGCATTTGAAAATTTCATTTCGTCGTCATTACAAGACATAGCACAAGAGCAAAGTAAAGACAACGTGTGGAAAGAGATTAAACACCTCTGGCAAGATAGGAAAAATGTCACGATTAGAAACCATTACACTGTACGCAATGACATTCTGTTTCGCCGCTCTCATCCTGACAGCAACAATTGCTTATTATGCATTCCTGACGAACTTGTTAACAAATTAATCTGGTATACTCGTTTAAGTTACGCACATTACGGAGCCAGAAAATGTTTTCTTATACTGAGACAGAACTGTTATTTTACCAACATGGAGAAACGTATTCGACGAGTTTTAGCGTCATGTAAAATCTGCCAGAAAGCTAAATCAGATACAACTTCACATACTCCTCCATTACATCCCATTGTACCTGTTAAATTAAGACACATGGCCGCTGTAGACATTTTTGGTCCCATTCCTAGAACTAATAGAGGTTTTTGCTAGATCTTTGCCGCTGTTGAACTCACTTCAAAATTTGTTACCTTCACTCCGTTACGCAAAGCTACTGCTAAAACTGTTTCGAAAGCATTTGTAAAACATTTTCTATTTCATGTAGGGCATGTGTTGAAAGTAATTTCCGGCAATAGATCACAGTTTCGATCTGCTATATGGACACGTATGTTACGAGCTAGAAACATTTCTCCGATTTATATATCCAGGTACCATGCTTCTTCGAACCCTTGTGAACGATTAATGAAAGAAATTGGTAAACTGTGTAGAATATACTGCCATAAAAAACATATTGATTGGGACACACACATACTCTCATTCCAGGATGTAATTAATTCCATACCAAATGAATCCACTATGCTATCTCCGTCTGTTATACTGAAAAATGTAGAACCACCTAACAAAATTAAATAATTAGTAAACTTTCCTACATCTCGTCGACTACGACACCATGAAATAATTGTCGGCCTTAGTGGCCGCACGGTTCTGGCGCTGCAGTCTGGAACCGCGAGACCGCTACGGTCGCAGGTTCGAATCCTGCCTCGGGCATGGATATGTGTGATGTCCTCAGGTTAGTTAGGTTAAACTAGTTCTAAGTTCTAGGGGACTAATGACCTCAGCAGTTGAGTCCCATAGTGCTCAGAGCCATTTTTTGAACCATGAAGTAATTGACATTGCGCTGAACAACATCAAACGTGCCGCAGAGCGCTGGAGAAGACAGCAAAAACAGGTTTGTACACGCCGTGACTTTCACATTGGACAGAAGATACTTGTACGTACACACTATTTATCCAATAGAGTAAAAGGTAGGTGCAGTAAATTTGAGCTTCTATACGCAGGTTCATATCGGATTCGCAGCATTCCTCATCCCAATGTTGTACACGTCGAGACTTTGAGAACCAGAAAAACCAAAGGACACCACCACATATCGAATATCAAACCTTTTATTGAATGAACATACTTTATGATTTAACATGCTGTAATGCCATTTGCTAATTTTTATGACCACTTATGCAATTATATTCGCATGAATACTTACTGATGATTGTCGAATTTTTTTTGGCAAGTGCCCGGCAAGGTAAAGTTAGCACGTCGCTCATCCTGTCGTTACACATCAGACCGTGCATATTTTTCCAGATGAACTTACACATTTTATGACCATTTATGCAATTATATTTATGTAACTACTTACTGATGATTGTCGTATTTTTCTTGGCAAGTGCTCGGCAAGGTAAGGTTAGCAGGTCGCTTTTCTTGTCGTTATACACCCTAGACCGTGCGTATTTTCCATTTTTTATGTATGTATGATTGTTTTCCTGTTTTGTTTGTATGCACTATGAAATAGTTAAGATATAACAAACACCAGTTGACTTTGACATATTTGCCTTATGATATCTCAACATCGTGACTACTTCACTTTTTTTTTTTTTTGCTGCTACATTGTGATACACTGGGTACATTTTTGCCTCTGAACACTATCTATGTTTTTGACGTATTACGTTTTCTGTCATGCTATGCTGTATGCTCAATTATGCTACTAAAACCAGTTTTTATTTAATGAGTATATGATTTAAATGCAAGACATTAATCTTTGTTCATCATTTTCAGAAAGAAATAACGTGTAAAACAAATAAACTAAGCAGAAATGGGAATTTCACCTTCGGAATGAACGAAAGAGGATGCAATACTTCGTGATGAAGAGTAAATGGATCAGGATTAACAAGCATTAACAAGAATATACTATACACATCGTAGAATAGCACTCTTAACTAATTTTTTCTTTCAGAACAGAAGGCGATTGATGCAGGCTGTCAGACAGAACTACACATCTTAGTTTTAGTGATGAAATATGCTAGAAATAAGGAATAGTTGTGCAATGGGTAATGAAGTGACTTTTTTTGCAGATGATAATGAATGGTGATTAATTATGAAGAATATGCCACTATGGACAATGAAGTTTTTCTTTACAGATGATGATACTAATGGAATTATGGTGATATGGATAATGAAGTTTTCCTTTGCAGATGAAAATAATGATGAAGTTTATATATTTGCTGTTAGTTAAGAGATGATATGTAGTTATTTAAGTATTTGTTGCAGTTCATTTTGACAGTATGTGTTATACTGCATAGTATGATGACTGAAGGTTTTGGAAAGGACAGCTAGGGAACACTTTTTAATACACATTTCACTACCTGTTAATTCGAAGTTCACTACTTTTCAGAATAAAATGCGTTTCTTCTTTCAGTTTAATAATCCATATTTGTATTTTGCAGGAGAAATTATTTATGAAACTAATGTGCTATTATCAGTTGTTCATTAAACCTATGTCATTTATGAATGTGACTACATATACTCTACTTGTTTCATAATCTTGCTACAGCTGACTCATGACGAATGACGTTACACATCTTCATTTGCAGCAACAACTCAAAAGTAAATATTTTCATTCTTCAGTAATTACCCAACGCAATTCATTGGTTATATATATATATATATATATATATATATATATATATATATATATATATAAAATACTTTATAATTAGGCAATGAGTTCCAATGTCCTCTGTAAAACGATTTATGTACGTTATTCTATAATACTATGTCATTTATTAGCTCCTGTTTTCAATGATGACCTCTGATGGTTTATAATTAGGCAATGAGTGCCAATGTTCTCTGTAAAACAACTCATGAACATTATTCTGTAATACTACATACATGGTACAGAAATGTTCAATAAATGGGCAATGAGTGCCACCAACTATTGGTGTAATTCTCAATGAAGACTAGTATGTGGCTTAATGTCCTTCACCTTCTGACCTAATTACCTGGATCTACTGCAGTATCCGTTTGTCCTGTATATCCTCATGATCATGGAGCACTATATTTGGTTTTTGCACTAATTCTACGTTGGTGTACCTTACAAGAACGTGGTGTTGACACGACGTTGCTGTCCACCACCTTGAACAATAGAGATGCTATTATGGTTCCACTGTTTGGTGTACCTAATGTACCACCAAAAAGATAACATGGAATATTACTACGACATTTCAGTGTCTTGGCTATGCTGATTAATACTTCTGGGAACTTCAGATTGTCTCACTTGGTGTTGTGCTTCTGTAGAAAGATATGGACTTTCAGTGCAGCTGAGTGCAACCTAAAGTGCTACAACCATGATGCAATCCTTCCCTTTACTATCCTAATTCTTGTACCATAGTGAAAATCATTTTTGCTAACATGATTTGTATTCATGACCTATACATTTTGTGATTTGCTGATATGTTCTGCACTACAGTACATGTGCACTTTTGCCATTTGTTAATTTGTTTTGTACTCATATTGTGTCATTACCTGATATGTTCTGAACTCGGTGCCTGTGCACTATATTTACTTCATGTTAAACACCTATATATCTGTATATTCTGTGATTGTAAAGTTAGTTAGTTAACAAAAATTTATTGCTCATGGCAAGTCCAAATGACTCACCATTGCTGCCAAAATATTGCCCCCCCCCCCTCCCCAGTGGAGGGTTATGAAACACGTATGTATTCATTACCAGCGATGGCGAGGCATGACAGAATCCCTGACCAGAGAGTTATTTATCGTTGGTAGTCTGCGCTTGACCGCGCGAGTGTTCAGTTGTACTCTGTCTGTAGTAGAAATCGGATACAGTTGCGCGTAGCGAGTCGGGTGAGTACCATGTAGCGAGTCGGCAGGAGCAGTTGTACTCTGTCTGTAGTAGTAGTCAGTCGGATACGGTAGCAGACGTCGGCATGCGTCGGCGGCGTGCTCTTCTTGCGACTCTGGTCAGGATTGTGGTGGACGATGAGTATTGTTGTAGAAGGTAATGAAGCAGCATTGCGCACATCTAGTAATGTATGTTAATTGTAATTAATTTGTCCAAAAATGCCCCAATAATAATTTTTTTATAAAGTAACTCTTTTAAAGAAAAACATTCATTTCAATTTAAAGAATATTTCCTATGCATTCCCTCCAAGAATCAAAATTAAATATACGCCAGCATTGCACGAAGCTGTGTCGATAGATAAGAGCAGATATAGATGCAGTATTTTATTAAGGTAAGAATTTTTGCTTTTCTTTTATTCAGAATACAGGGCCGGAGGTCAGCGCTGCTGTCCTTATAAAATTTATCAGGTTTAATTATTTCACAGGGCCGAAGGTCAGCGCTGCTGCCCTTACAAAATTTACCAGACATTATTATTTCTGTTAGGAAGTTACATTTCCTACATGGTTCATTATTTAATCAATATTATTGTGTGGGTTCTTGGTCAATTTTGATTCCTTAATTTTTATTGGGAGGTTACACTTGGCTCCATTTCCATTTTCTCAATTATCATTTAAATAATTTCTGCGGGGAGGTTACACACTGATTGGTCTCTTACGTCAAAATACAATTAAGCATGCAATGAACACTGGGAGTGACTACTGCGAGTACAAGGATGCTATAACAAAGATGGCCGTGAAAACTATTGATAAGCTTCTGAATTTGCCGATGCTTTGCAGCGTTCCTGATATAGTCAGTGTAAGACGAGATGCCGTAGACTGGTTGTCATTTCTAGACGTGTAGTGGTGTGGGCTTTTCCCTACTTTTCGTGTCAGATGTCACCTCATGAAGCTAGTCCCCCACGTACTACTTAATCGCTTTGTGCAAGCAAGAGACCTGTGTATTCAAACAAGAAATAGCGATGTATTCATATAACGCAGAACGAAAATCCAGTCAAGGCTGCACTGACAGAGAATATGGAAGCGGGAATTGACGGCTAGGTGCCACAAAAACACTCACAGTCACTGTCTTGGTGAAAACTTGGGTAAAAGAAAGAACACTGAACATTTCACCGTAAAGGGGTCCACGCAGACGAATGAAGTAATTCTAAAAAAATATATTTTATTCTCTTTCAAAACAGCTTTACCAACTAAATTATGTCCGGTGACGTGAAAACAAGAGCAGAAATAGAGTGGTGTCAGACACAGCTTAAGTGAATTTACTTGTTGCTGTTTCGCTGTTCTACTCAGAGAGTAGATCTGTTCGTGTTTATTCCAGTAAATTGCAGTATTCACGTACTCCTTTGCACATATCGAGTATGTTGTTTGTTAGATACCCCGAGATTGCCTTTTGTTTCTTTACTCGACGTTGTTACCCAGGTGGATTGCTGGCACATTCTTCTGCAAATTCTTCCTGTTGGCTACTGGAAAATATATATATTCAGAGTTATCGTGGTTTTGTCGAAAGTATAATCCTAGTGGCTGTAAATTTGAATACTAATTTTGCAGGATGTTTTGACTGTAGAATCCCCGTTATGAGACAATCAAGTACTGGAGAACAGTTCTACAATTCTCACCTGCTAGTATCACCACCAGCTAGTGAAATGAAGCGATCCTCAAAATCCAGAACTGCCTACCTCGTCATTCGTTAGAACTGTCGCAAGTTCGTGAGATTACGAGCTAACAACCCAGAGATGTTCGGGCTCACATGTGGTTCCTCTTCGGCGAAATGTCTTGCCTCATATTCGTCTAGGGGTTGAACCGCACGTGTAGCATTACACGCCCTAAATTAGACACTTGTGAACCTTTGGTTAAATTGTCTGGCTGATGGCAAGTTTGTGAAATACAATGTTACCACAGCATATAATAACAGTAATAATAGTATCGGGAACCAAATTAACGACCCATAAATGATGTAGACCACACAGTTTCGATTTGGTTAGATTAATGTTTGTTCAGAAAGCAAACTAATATCGCAAGTAGTCGTATTTAGTGTTATTGTTACACTCGATCGCATATTCATTTGACGCAGTTCGACCATTCACAATCTCATCGTGAAATTCAAGTTATCTACGCGAAAAGTTAGAGTTCACACCGGGCGCGCGGCTGCTCACCGCTCAGAGACTAAGTCCCGTGATAACACACAAAGCGAAATTTTCTAAGTCGTTTCACTTCCTTGCCGCCTAAAGACCGACCGTCCGCTTTTGAATCTCAGTCCGAACTTTAGCCTTTGGTGTCTCCAGTCGAACTGTCCGCTTCCGCGTCTGCACCAGCACTCTCTCTCAGCCCGTCCCCGGCCGCGTTTCCCGCGCGCCGAATATCCTCGCTCAGCTGAGTAGGGCAGTTCCCTTTCCTGAAGCCATCCATCTGATTGCCTACAGCTTATTCTGCATTATTTTACATTTTAACATATTTAAATAATCAAAGCTTGACCACTTTCACGTTCTAAATAAAGTAACAATAATATCCGTTACGTTAAATTCTTTTACATAGAACGAGTACAATTTCCTTCTCAACTTTGAATGTCACGGCCAGTAGCCTTGCACCAGTGTGCTTTCTGATAAGTAAATAAAGAACAAAAGTAGCTATTATGCACTAAACTTTACAACAAATATTTTGTTTCCTAGTGATTCAATAAGGTGTTATGCTGTATCGTTCAATGTATTTTGTGTGGTGGAAATGATCTGATGCTAACTGAAAACACTGATAATTTAAATTTACTACATCTTTTCAATTAATAAAGTTACTTAGTTGATATTTACTACGTTTGTCATTTTAATGATGCTCTTCTATATGAAAATCAATCGTTAAGATCGACCAAAGCGTTCCGATTTTAGCATTCAGGTCTTTGTTACAAAACTTGTTAATTTCATTTTAACAGTAAATCCTAAACTATAATAGATACGACCAATATTCAGGTTTTATTGGGATCACCATGAAGATTTATGGAGGATGGCAGATTAAAATTACTGTAGCGTCATTCCCTGCATTACTACAGAATTAAATAATTTTCATAAATGTTTCCCTTCTTAGCTGATTTTAGGTCCGCCATATTTAACACTGCTACATCTCCTTGGCCATAAACGCCTTCTACTGGGTTTCCCTTTAACGTAGGTTCTCGTCTGTCTCACTCGCACAATACAGCACTTAGGCCTCAATAGACAATAGATGCCTGTGAATTTCGCCATCTCGTGGTGAATCTGCACCCTTTGTGGCACGTGGTCCAGGACGACAGGATTCGTCTCACAATGCCTGTAGTCTGACTCTTTCCGCCATATATTTAAATGAGAGCGTTATTACGAAGTGAAGTCAGTTTCATACTTACACATCAATAGGTACGTCCACACATGAGTGTGCGGATCAGTTTGATGAATGTTAATGCAGCCTCGGGCTATTTTTGTTTTATGACTAGCTAGTGTAGCACTGAACGTGGTGCCACATCACAGTTTACTACTTCCAAATAGCCTACATATCTTCCACCGAACTGAAAATCTACTAACGACTGACGGCTGCCGGCCGCTGTGGCCAAGCGGTTCTAGGCGCTTCAGCTTGGAACCGCGCGACCGCTACGGTCGCAGGTTCGAATCCTGCCTCGGGTATGGATGTGTATGATGTCCTTAAGTTAGTTAAGTAGTTCTAATGACCTCGGATGTTAAGTTCCATAGTGCTTAGAGCCATTTGAACCATTTGAACTGACGGCTTACCACCAACCATTTATTTGACCCCCCTCAATAACACGCTGCTGAGGGGTTCGGTTTTTAACGCAGCACTCTGGTGAAATTCTGAAACTTAAATCCACGTCCTTCCTTCCTTGCTGTCTCTGAACACAAGGTTCGAACGAAATGCTTATGAGTCGAGGGCAACATCAAGGCAGTTGAACAACAGAGAATTCACAATCATGCTGTGTGTATTAATCTACTCTCGCAGTTTACATTTAGAGTCTGTTAGAAGTTATGTTTCACGCTTAGGAAAGACACAACACCTGATAAGTTCTTGCTTCATATTCGTTGCTTCATACAGAAATTTTAAAAGTATGCTGACTCCTAACATATGCTGTAAATTTTGCTAGTATCGCCTAATGGTGGCTTTCTTGTTACTAGATTACAATAACCTAGCCAAACAGCGGAGATGTTATTCATTATCCTGAACATACTTCAAGATCCAAACTTTTCTGAAATGGTAATACAGCATCGGCGACTGGAAGCTGTTAGCAAGTTGAGGGTTGTTATTTCTTCGTGTCGGTCGTAATAGCGATCTTGGAGTGCTGGCTGAGTTAGTGCGAGCTGCAGAAGTTCCGCCACAATAGGGAGGTGGTACCAGCCGCCGAACTGGAAGAGTGGAGAGGAGTTTCGGCACTTAACTGCCGAAGCTGCCTCCTGAGGCGCACTGCAACCATGCCCGTACCTCTGGGTCCTAATATTGTACTTACCGAACACATCACTACAATCGTTTTAATGGACTATCTTTCATTATTGCGAACGTGTGTCTGTAGTTAATCAGATTTGATATCCATAGTGATCAAAATATGCAAGATTACTCAAGAGATCGTGATATTTTTCTAGGAGAAAGTGACGTTAGCACATGTTAACATACGATTACTCTTTATAGGCATAGCAGAAAAATGTGATGTGTAAGACAGGTAAACGTACAATCGCTCTTTATAGATACAGCAGAAATCTTATGTTTACGTACAACTGGTCATCATAAAACAGTGTGGCAAGCAAACTGAACTCACACTCTGTAGGATCGCAAATTAAACTCTCGTCTCACCGCACAGATTAAATTTTTTTTTGTGAATACCTCGAATCGATTAGGCAACATGCAAGGAAAATTACTAGTAAATGCAAGCGGCCCATATTATTACCCATCATTGCCTTCTCCAAACTTCTGACTCGTTTCTAGCCGGCCGCGGTGGCCGTGCGGTTCTGGCGCTGCAGTCCGGAACCGCGGGACTGCTACGGTCGCAGGTTCGGATCCTGCCTCGGGGATGGGTGTGTGTGATGTCCTTAGGTTAGCTAGGTTTAAGTAGTTCTAAGTTCTAGGGGACTTATGACCTAAGATGTTGAGTCCCATAGTGCTCAGAGCCATTTGAACCATTTTTGAACTCGTTTCTAATGACTTAGTCGTTGAAAGGGCACTAAAGTCTAATAGCCTTATTTTCAGTCAAGTTTTCTGTTTTCGGCCTCACAATTAGCACACCACTGTTCAGCTCTTTTTCAATTCTCTGGCATAACTTAAACGTGGCACGCGCCGCATTTTACTTACGATACTTGATTCTCTGTGTTTTAGTTGTATTTATAGCTAATAGCTCTATATCTTGTGACGGGACGGTAAATAAAGAAGGAAGGGCAGTTGCAGAGAGTTCACACGAATGTGCATACACAAATGTTGGTTAAAATGTTATTGCAAATTTTGGCTCTCACGTAAGTCTCAGGGGATGATTTCCACACTTGGTGCATTAGTACATTTCCACACCCGCGCATTTGTTATAGTTTTTGAATTGATTATTGACTCAGACAAGTACAGTTTATGCTAGGGAACAAAATTAGGCGATTATTGCAGCGACATCAGTTTTTCTTGACACAGTTCAATCACTATTTATTGGCATTGTCCTATTCTTTCACACAATGAAATTAGCACTGGTGAGACGGTGTACAGTTTCTCTTTAATAATAATTTGACTCCGAGCCCCCAATAGCAGTAATTTAGGCTGCTATAATCTAAAGTTATTCAATCAATTCGAACAGATCCACAAGTCCCGCTGTCCTCTTTGTTCCAGCAGTTTTGGCGCGAAATCATAGTTCGTCACATGTTCACTTACGACGATGTATACCTCGTAAATCGTACTCGCAAATGTAATTGTAACACTTCCAGTTCACCAAATATATGGTTGCACACTTGCACTATTAAAAAATACTCCTTTTCGAAATAAATCGGCGCGAAAAAGAATTCTCAAACGACCACAAGGGCCATCCTCAAGTGGGGCTTGCTTGCCACCCACCCTCCAAAACGACTGACCAACGACTGACCCCTGGTCAAGATGGCTGTTCGCTTATATAGGCTCGCACGTGAACCCCCTCGTTATGCAAGTACCAGTCTCACCAGTTAAGGTTACAAATTGTCATACATACATCCCTCGACAGAAATAACTGCACCATCGGAACCTCGCTGAAAAGTACACCTTATTTACTATATTACATTAATTTCTAGGGTTATTCTATCGCCCGTAAATCATGTTTTAGTTTTTTTGCAAAATTTCGCCACTTAGCACAAATTTATCTGTTGACATTTGTGCTGCGAAGTTTTAACATAGAACTGCATGTAGCACCCTTTTTAGACGTAATCTATAGCGATCTACAGTCTGCGCTGCTCAAAATCTTCATATCTATAATAATTAATTAATTATGGGCGATAAATATTAATCAATTTGCAAACTATGAAAACTATTGCAAGCTAGGTATATAGCATCACTTAACTAGTTTAGAATACGTGTGATGCCACCCAAACTATTATATAGTGCCGTTCTTTACGTGCTGAATTTTCTATTGAATTTTATAAACAATTTCCCCTCAAACTTTGTTTATTGCTCTTTACGGGCTTAATTATTTATGAATCTTAACATACGACTACGGCACTCGATCCGCTATGCCGAAACGTTTTTAATGAGTGCCCGCTCATCCTTACAAGTCGGTATTTACTATTTTTATTAATCTTTCAGTATTCGTTATATTAACCGATTTTGGGGTTACTATAACTTTTGCGTCTCGTGACTTAATAAAGGTCTATCTTCCAGAAGGTGCATATTGCTGACCACAATGCACTGCCGCATCGCTCTTCACCGTAAGTTACATAGTTTTCGCGTAATGCGCGAAAAACCAATCAATGCCCCAAGCTGCAGGCCACGTGGCTGCCCGGCCGCGGTGACCGACCGTTGCAAATCGCTCGCGGGCGCGGCACGCGCTTCCGCGAATCACGCGCCGTGTAGCGCCCTCGCTCTCCACAAAGCAATCCTTACTTACTAGAAACATCCATCCTGTAACGAGGGTTTGTACCGTCGTGATCTATAGTGTATGATCAAAGTATCTGGGATTTTACTAGCGGACATGTGGAGTGTGTGAATCCCTCGCCTTCACCATGACTTAGCTACGGACACATTCAGTGATATTCCTGAAAGTCTGTGCAGCAATGACCGACCAGTCTTCCTGAGGAGCAGAAACCAGAGGAGGTATCATGTTCGACACTGGGGTCTGGAGCGGATTCAAAGTTCTAAATCATCCCAAAGGTCTTCCATTGGGTTCAGATCGGGACTATGGACATGTCGGACCGTTCCGGAAATGTTATTGTCCACAAATCATTGTCTCACACATGCTATTTACATCAAGGTGTGTTGGCGCGGTCATGGAAACAATCGTCGTATCCGAATAGTTCCTCTACTGTACCCAGTATAAAATGCTGTATATGTGTTGATATCCTTCCCCATTTAGCGGCTTCGTAAGCACGTAAGGGAACCACATCCTAATCCCGAAAGAAACCATCTCCGTCACATACTTCACTGTTGGCACTTCACATGATGGCGGGTATCGTATCTTCAAGTCATTCGTCAGTGTCAATCCCTTCCGTCCGATTGCCACAGGCTGTACAGGTATAATGACCACAAATCACGCGTTTCCAATCATCCAGTGTCCAGCACGTCGTCCTTTGCAGTACCTCAAACGTCCCTCAGCACTTAAGAACTGCGTGGCTTAACGGAGAGCCTCTCCACCATTGTAACACATTCATTTAATCCCCGAAGTTCTGCTGGACTGCTGGAAGGATTTTTGAGATGATAGGTAATTCCTTCTATAGGAGTTTTTACAACCGCCCTCCGCTGCAGTCATTAACTGTGCGGCTGGTCCCGGCGGAGGTTCGAGTCCTCCCTCGGGCATGGGTGTGTGTGTTTGTCCTTAGGATAATTTAGAATAAGTGGTGTCTAAGCTTAGGGACTGATGACCTTAGCAGTTAAGTCCCATAAGATTTCACGCACATTGCAACATTTTGATATGAACAACCGCCCTCCGCAATGCTCTATGATCTCGTCCATCAATAAGTGAGGTCCGGCTGGTCTTACTTTAGATATGGTTGTTCCTTCGCATTTTCATTTCACAGTCGCAACACCAGCAGTCGACTTGGGAAGATTCAGAAAGGTTGAGATATTCATGATGGGTTTCTTCCTTAAGTGACATTCAATGACTAGTCCTCGTTCGAAATCATTGAGATCTCCCATCCTACCCATTCCGCCGTTACTGCATCTCACTGACAATTCAATACTTTCCGCCTTCTTTTATACAGATGCGTTCGCCTCCAGTGACATCTAGTGGTCAATTCCGCATTACATAGGGGTATTAGGCTACTTTGGATCAGATAGTGTATAACATACGCTCAGGAGACAAGCTGTGTCCTCAAAAGAAGATAAAATGCAAAACCAGCAATGAACTTACATTTCCGCAATTGAGTCTGGTCCATTATACATACAAAGACTCCCACGGTCAGTGTCAATAAGAATCAAATCCTTTGTGTATTCGGGGCGCCATTTGGAAACTAAAGCAACTATTAAAACTTTGTAATGGTTTCCTTCAGCGCGATTTTAACGATGATTTCAGTTTCGAAAGACGAGGCCTAATACCCAAACGAATTTTATTCAAGAAAATCTTATGTTGGGGTGCCGTTCACCAAACAGTACCATTAAAGACTGGTTTAGACTCTTCTAGCAAATGGCAAAGAAAAAAGGTAATTTTGTTTATGTGTCTGAAACGTAGAATAATATGATAGTTTCCTGCAACGTTTAATTTTTAGCGATTAGGCGACGTTCCACCTGTGTGGGAAAGATACGAGACACAGTTTTTGCATTTGAGAGTTGCTAGATCCCCATAAAACACTTGGGTGTGGAAATGATTCCGCAGGTGTCCACCGTCTACAAGTTGTTCTTGTAGTAGTTCTGCGCAGCTGTGTAGGAAAATATGTATGTGGTTCTGAATGTAGGAGTGAGGTGATTTTATTTGCAGCTGACTCTATTTGCGTTTGATATGATTGTAAATACAGGTGTCGGCACTGTGAACGAATCAGTCAATAACGGCAGTTCACTGAAACTGAAATATCGCAACGACCAAAAGGGATATTCCCGGACACTAACCATTAGCTATTTTTTTTTTCAGACAATGGCTTGGCGTACTTCTCTAAAGCCCTGACCGTCCATTTCGACTAAGGAAAGTCCGGTGTAGGGAACAAAAAACTGCTGCCTGGGAGGTCAGCAGTTGCAGGTAACATTGGTTAAGGCATCGTGAAGCTTTCTGAATATTGGAAACCACGATCACATCGAAGTTGCATTCACGTAAACGTTGGTTTTCATATTATGTGTGAGGCAGGTACATAATTGTTTTAACAAAATAACATAATACAGACAATTAAGAAAATCTCTTCTCAAAGGCATTCAACGCACTTGGCACTGGCGACTTGCTGAAGATGTTTTTGGACTAAATCTAGTACTCGCTGTATATCTGAGTTTATGACTCTATATTTAGTTAATTGTTCATTATACCATATTCAACGCATTAGTTATGCTGTGGAAAGTGTCAACAGCAGAAACGTACAACATATAATATTTATGTAGCTTCAAACTGGACGTATACCGATTTTTCCGTAAAAATGACTGATACTTTCTGTCCAAAAACTACTCAATGAACAAGAAAAATTCGTCACGGAACACATGTGAAATCATTTCTTTCACTTGTTGGACATTTCTTTCCATTTTTTTATCTGTCAAAGAATTTTACAGCGGTATGTATCGCACCATTATGTATCAAAGTTGGATTCACTGAAGGTAATTCATGTCCTTTTTCGTTCTACTGCTGTAGGTCTCCCCGCAAATGAATCTCATACTCTCAAATTCAGAAGGATTGTTGATAAAGTCCGTAAGTGAATAAATCTACTTGTAAGTAGGCTGTTTATGTTTTTATATTGGTAACGCCACGTAGCGCTCTGTATGAAAATCACTGGGTGTGCTGTGTGCAGTCTGTGGCTAGTTAGCATTGTTGTAATATTCGCTATTGTAGTGTTGGGCAGTTGGATTTTAACAGCGCGTAGCGTTGCGCAGTTGGAGGTGAGCCGCCAGCAGTGGTGGATGTGGGGAGAGAGATGGCGGAAGTTTGAGAGCGGACGATCTGGACGTGTGTCCATCAGATAGAGTAAATTTGTAATATTGGATACCATGGGCTGATATATATGACTTTTGAACACTATTAAGGTAAATACATTGCTTGTTCTCTATCAAAATCTTTCATTTGCTAACTATGCCTACCAGTAGTTAGTGCCTTCAGTAGTTTGTATCTTTTATTTAGCTGGCAGTAGTGGCGCTCGCTGTATTGCAGTAGTTCGAGTAACGGAGATTTTTGTGAGGTAAGTGATTTGTGAAAGGTATAGGTTAATGTTAGTCAGGGCCATTCTTTTGTAGGGATTATTGAAAGTCAGATTGCATTGCGCTACAAATATTGGCTGTCAGTTTAGTGTTGATCAGAATAGGTAAAGAGCGAAATGTCTGAGTACGTTCAGTTCTGCTCAGCTGTTTAAAAAGCAAATAATGTAAGAGGTTTATCAGCACAGTTATTCATAAATTTTTCTAAGGGGACGTTTCATACTCTCCGGTAAAGGTTAATATGATCAGCTGCTTAAAAAAATGTCTGCAAGCTGTCGAGATATAAATGTGTGAACCCCACACAAAACCACACAGTGTGATCAAAAACAGCCGGACACGTGGCTGAAAATGACTTACAAGTTCGTGGCACCCCCCATCGGTAATGCTGGAATTCCATGTGGTGTTATCCCACCCTTAACCTTGATGACAGCTACCACTGTCGCAGACATACGTTCAGTAAGATGCTGGAAGATTTCTTGTGGAATGGCAGCCCATTCTTCACGGATTGCTCCACTGAGGAGAGATGTCGATGTGGGTTGACACGGTTGGCACGAAGTCAGCGTCTCAAAATATCCCAAAAGTATTCTATAGGATTCAGGTCAGGACTCTGTGCAGACCAGTCCATTAGATGGATGTTGTTGTAGTATAACCACTCCGCCATAGGCCATGGATTATCAACAGGTGCTCGATCGTGTTGAAAGATCGAATCGCCATCCCCGAATGGCCCCCTCAATAGTGGGAAGCAAGAAGGTGCTTAAAACATTAATGTAGGCCTGTGCTGTGATAGTGCTACGCAAAACAAGTGGTGCATCCCCTTTCATGAAAAACACGACCACACCATAACACTACCACCTCTGAATGTTACTGTTGGCACTACACACCATGGCAGATGACGTTCACCGGGCATTCGCCATAACCACACCCTACCATCGGATCGCCACATTATGTACCGTGATCCGTCACTCCACACAACGTTTTCCACTGTTCAGTCGTCCTAAACATTGGACGCTCCTTACACCAAGCGAGGCGTCGGGTGACATTTACGGGCGTAATGTGTGGCTTCTGTGCAGCCGCTAGACCATGAAATCCAAATTTCCTCACCTCCCACCTAACTGTCATAGTACTTGCAGTAGATCCTGATACAGTTTGGAATTCCTGTGTGATGGTCTGGGTAGATGTCTGCCTATTACACATTACGACCCTCTTCAACAGTCGGCGGTCTGTGTCAGTCAACAGACAAGGTCGGCCTGTACGCTTTTGTGCTGTACGTGACCCTTCACGTTTGCACTTCACTATCACATCATAAACAGTGGACCGAGGGATGTTTAGGAGTGTGGGTTTTTGCTAACAGACGTATAACACAAGTGATACCGAAACACTTGACCACGTTCGAAGTCCGTGATTTCCGGGGAACGCCCCATTGTGCTCTCTCTATGTGTAACGACTACTGAGGTCGCTGACATGGAGTAGTTGGCAGCAGGTGGCAGCACAATGCACCTAACATGAAAACGTAGGTTTTTGGGGGTGTCCGGATACTTTTGATCACATAGTGTATGTACTTTCTTTCGGGAAATGGATACTTATTACCTAAGTATAACCCCAGTATATTGTAAGACATCAGTGAATGAAAATAGGAAAGATATATAAACCGTTGCATCCTCAAAATTGGCATTTATTCTTATTGCACAAGTAGGCAAACCTGAACGTTTAACAGCTCGGCTGTACGGTTCTTGCAGTTTAAGTTTTTGTCAGTATGAGGGGTATAAGAAAAGTAATGCGACTGATTTTAATCTATCAGTGTTGTTATGTCTTTCGAACAACAATATTGTCGCCTTCAAAGAAGTTCCCTTCAGCAGCCACGTACCGATTGAGTCTTGATAGCAGCAGTGAAAGACTTTAACTGACTGAGCCTTTAACATTCTTTTGAATGTTATCCAGTATTCCAAAATGGCATCCTTTTAGGACATTTATTAATTTCTAGAAAAGAAAAAAATGTTACCACGACTAAAATCAAGTCAACAGGGGTCGGCCTTTTGATGTCAAAAATTCCGTGATAGAAGTGACCACGTGACATGGAGCGTTCTCGCGTTTTGTCATCCACTTGGTCTCACTCGATTCACACTTTCACTGATCCTTTCAAGGACGTTTTTGTGAACCACTTGGTTGACAGTTTGTCCTGGAAGAACAAATTCCTTATGCACGATACCCCTAATGTCAAAAAAGCAAATCGGCATTGTTTTGATCTTTGACTTGCTCATTCAAGCATTTTTTGTTCGAGGACATGTCTCAGTGTACCACTTCTCACTTTGAAGCTTTGTCTCAGGACAGTACTCGACAGTTCACGATTCTTCACCTGTGATCACACGACTGAGAAATTCATGGTCATTGGCAAACCTTTAAAGAAGATCAACGCACAAGTTTCTTAGATTGTCCTTCTGCCAAGTTATAAAGTTTCTCGGAACCGTTTCGGCACAAACTTTCCACATTTGTAAATCTTCGGACAAAATTTGGTGAGAGTGTTTAAATTTTACAGGTCACCCATCATCCTTATAGTTAAAAATCGGTGCCATCTAACGACAAAAAGCACACGTTCGACGTTTTCGTAAGTTTATGAAGTTGGTCACCCTGAGTGAGGTTCATCTTCAGCGTGTTCCCGGCTTTCCAAAAATGACTTATGCCTGCAAAAAACTTGTGCTCTTGATAAGGAACGTTCCCATATGCCTGTTTCAACTTTCCAGAGGTCACGCTATGTGATTCTCCAAGTTGAAAGCAAAACTTGCTTGCATAACGCTGTTTTAAATTCCGCTGGTCCACTTTCGTAATACACAGCAAAAACGCAACTTCACTCATGGCGCTCGCAAATATCATGAGGTAGCTGTACGGAGCTGAAACTAGTACTGAGCATCTACAAAGGATGAACACACAGGTCTACACAAGCAGAACAACACAGCGTTACTCAATCTCTCTTATTGTCGTCTATCTCACTACTTTTGTCACACAACTCGTGAGCATAGGTAAGAACATAGAATCCTCCACCCTTCTTATTACTTCTTATTACGTGTTGGTTTACTAAGTTAACAGGAAGGTGAATTTTTTTCCGAAGTTTAAAGCTAACCCATTAGTGAAAAACTAGAGAGCAACTTTTACGGAAGAAAAATCTTATTTTCTTTTTTCTCTCTCGATGCTTCTTTGCTCTACTTCGCAACAACGCTTGTATCATCAGTAAGTAGGAATAATTATGCCCCCTGATTCAAATACAAAGGCTGTGGTGTTGGCGTATTAGGTTATACTATGCTGGGACGAGTCTAAATGCTCTTGAACCGGGCCGAGATTAATTCGCCAGCCTTTTCAAATTAGGTTACGTAGTGGGAAGATCTGACGGTACTGTGAACGTCAATGGATTTCCGCAGGAAGAGCCTGATTAACTGGAAAGTTCCGGGTCGGTGTGGCGACGGACAATGGCGGGTCGTCCTAGATGGATGGGGGGCTGTCCTGTCTCATCGCTTTCAGCGCGGCGGACTTGTGACCGATTTCGACAGCGATCGCCAAACTTTTCGCTCACTCAAGCTCTACAGAAGTAACGAGTCTTCTCTGCTTACAATGAAGAACTGCGTCCTGAGCTTAGTTTCGTGTTCACAGAATGAAAGAGAGACTTCTAAACTGGAAGTATCGTTCCCAGTCCGTATTTAAAACTGATGAAGGCTTAAACTCTTGCTTCGAAATAAGAAGCGTACGTCTAGTAGCAAGGGGCTTAGCGAGAAGCTGCTGTCAGGTAAAAAGTAAGAAATATGGAAAGCTTTGGAGCCTAGAGTAGTTCATTCGATATAGATTGCAAAAGTTCCAGAAGAAGGTTATCTTATATGTTAATCGTTGTATTACGCTACATGCAGAGTGATACCCATTACATAAAACTAAAAATATGATAATGAATGGAGGTATTTTGGAACATTTTGATGAAATTTACATCACTCCAGGAAGTACGAAATAGTATAAAGCATACTTTTCTAGGTGAACTAGCGAATTTATTGACAAACGTACACACAGGCAGTCTTTTACAAGCTGAGTTAGCATATATATTTACGTATACAGAGTTTCATTAACAGAAGAATCTCATCTTCGTAATTTCAAGATATTCACGACAGCTATCTCCAGTCACACAGAAAAACAAAAACGCTTTATTTGAAGCAGCCAAAGTAGGAAGTTAGCTTTTGAAGTAGACATAGCACCACCATTAAACCTGTCAGTTGATGTATAACAGTACCCTTTGATTGATGTATGTTACCTCGTTTTCACGTGATACAATTGCTGATTTATTGTTTGTCAGTTTATGCATGATGTGACTGAAGATGAAGTTTTGTAACTTCCAAATAGATAACAATTCATTTGGAAACCAATAAATGTAGCTGTTTGATCATAGATATTAAATAACTGGTATTTACCTTCCAGCGTGTAAAGTGTAGGAGGCTATAGCGTTACCTGACTGGTTTCTCATAAAATTTTATGTGATCATTAGCCTGTATAAAGATAACAGATGGATTGTAAGGCATTTTTCGGAAAATATCTGTAATAACACATCAAGGTAACTATATAGTATATACTATGTTCTTATGAGATACGAATGCATATTTATCTGTAAATTACATACAGGCTGACAATTATTAAACTATATGAAATAAAATCGTCATAACTTCTGAATGGTTTGCGTTAGGACGTTCAAACTGCACGATTTGCCGCTGGGCATTCTGGGAATTAGTATGAGCATGCATGGTTTGGTTTAGCTATGAAGCCCACTTTCATTTGGATGGGTTCATCAACAAGCGAAACTGGCGCATCTGGGGGACTGAGAATCCACAGTTCTCGACCGAGAAGTCCCTTCACTCTCAAGGAGCGAGTGTGTGGTGTGCAGTGTCCAGTCACGGAATAATCGGTGCAATATTCCTTGATGGGACAGTGATTACCGAACGATATATGAATGTTTTAGATGACGACTTCATCCCCATTTTCGAAAGTGACTCTGATTTCGACAAGATGTGGTTCATTCAAGAATGATAGTGTTTGATGTCCTAGAGGAGCACTTTGGGGACCGGATTCTGGCTCTGTGATACCCGGAGGCCAATGTCGTGGGCCTCGATTGGACGCCATATTCTCGGTATGTGAACACATGAGACTCCTTTTTGTGGGGCTATATTAAAGACAAGGTGCACAGCAATAACCCCAAAACCATTGTTGAGTTGAAGATAGCCATTCAGAGTCAATGACAGCATCGATGTTCCGACACTTTCGCGGGTCATGCAGAATTTCCCCAATCGTCTGCGCCACATTATAGCCAATGATGGCAGGCATATTGAAGATGTCATGACCTAAATCCTAATGACTGCAGTGACATTTACATGTTGAATAAAGGGTGTGTACGTCGCAGTTTGTGACTAATTTACGTTTTTTTAATATATATTTCAATAATTGTCACCCTGTAGATGGAACATGCAAGGGACGTGTTTGATGTGACTGTTAGGAGTAGAATAATTTCAAACTAAATGCTTTGAAGCAAAATCTTAAGACGCGAGAAATATGCTCTGAACTCCTCAGTACTTATGTAGTACACATGCTCACAAAAATCTCATTTATTTCCAGCTTAGAGAATAAACTAAACTCGCTGCCCCTTATCGTAGTAGGTACTTTCACCATCTGCTTTAACTAGATTACTTGTTTTCGGTTCTGCATGTCCGAAGTAGATGGCAGCATCTGCTTACAGAATGCTATTTAGGGCCCAGTCACTATGTCTTCGAGAAAAAGAGGTAACTTCGGTCTCATTTTAGGAATTCTGAAAAATAATGTTTATAACATGCTGCAATATGCTAATATTCCCTCCACTACTAAATATGTGATGGTTAATTTCATCACAAAAATACAGCAGCAATAATCTCGTTTTTCTATGGCGCAAGAATACTGCAGTTGACTAGAACCTATAGTTTCACATTCCAGCAACACACTTTTCTTAATTTTAACTGTGTAATTTTGAGTTTTTTGAGTATTGCTCATATTTAACTTATTTTCTACATAGTACTCACTTTGAACACTTTCTAAAATTTTGGTGTAACGCACTTTAAGTTCAGTATTTTAATTTTGTCTTGTCCCAGATCAATGTATTGACCACCAACATACACGTTTTCTTTCATTAAATCTCAGCTGAGGACTGAGGAGGCTAAAGAGGTCTCTTCCATGGAGTCGTGAGGAGGACATGTATAGAATGTTGACAGTCCCTAGTATTCGCAAGGCGCGTATATTAGCTACGTAAGCTGCTAGTTGTCACGTATATGACACCATGCTCAGCGAAAAAGGATATCGCTGATAACTACCATACCATAATCATGATCGAGAGAGAATTCCGGTGGAAAACCGCGGTTTTTATAACACACGGCGCCGCTAGTACGTCATAATCGCATGCGTAAGACTAGCGACTTGGGCGTTATACTTTATAGCTGCCCCACTGATATTTTTTGTCTGATCAGATTTAATTTCATAAAATGGTTTTGTCTAACAGTAGTTTAGTCGTAATCGGTTATGCACACTAGCCCATTGCTACCAAAGATAAATTCCTGGTTCCTGTTATTCTGTATGAAAGTCTGGGTAGTATTAACAATGTAAAATCAAATGAAAAGGGCATGGTCAAATTTCAGTATTCGAATTTTATGTGGAACTTCATAAAAATACATCAAATTCAGTCCTGAATATTCTTACTGAGCGATGACATCTTCGCTACAGAAATTATGCGAGTGCTTATTGCTTTACAAATCCGTAACACAAAAATGAGGAGGAGATAAAGGCACAAAAATGTTTTTTACTCTTTTTTTATATAATTCGACGAAATTGTAGAGATTTCAGTGGCCATTTGTTGAGGTATTGCCAATTGATCTTTGTTTTAGAATATTCGGCCGACTTTTGTTCAATGACATTTATGACATTTCTTAACCCCAATTCTTGTCTCGTGTATTGTTCTTTAAAGTGTATAACAATTTCACTGGATGGCTGCGTTCATTGCCTTTAGTAACAAAAAACGATTATGTGTAGTGTCGCTTCGTACACTGTGACGTGTCAGTATTAACATGAAGATGTATACTACTGTAGCCTTGAGATTTTGATACTGGTATTCAACTTTTGTTTTGTTTTTAGTTCTGTAATAGTACAGTTATCGAGATTACTATTATCTGATAATATACTGTTTCAGACAGTATAGCCTCAGCGCTGTAGCGACCGTATCATTAATAATTATTAAATTTCTGCACAACCGAGTAGGCTGTGAGAAAAGAAACAAATCTAGTTCTAATTTTGTCTGCAAAATAATTATATATTGAGTACAATTATTCAGAAAGATATCTGCAGGAGGGTTACTGTATTTTAGGTCAGTGAACTGTACGCGCTCTTCACTTCGATTTGGTGTGATTCGGAACCAATGCCTGCCTTCGATCCATTCATGCCTAAAATAACACGATCCAGTGCTTAACCTACTGGAGCTAATGAGACCTACCGGAGTTAATGAGTGCCCAGTACAGGCTGACGTCCCTACCTCTTCTATCACTTTAGAAGTTACAAGATATACTGCTTAGGTTCCTCATATCATCCAGAGCTGCAGTAAGTCCTCAGATTGTTTTCAGTTCGGATGCTTGTTTATCTATACGGATGATGATTGAAATAAAATTAAATACTTCGCCAATTTCAATATTGGTTTGTTTACCATCTATAAAGATGCAGGCTCTGTCACTACCATTGTCTGGAAACATAACATGGCTGAAACCAATATTATGTAGAAAAGAACGGTGCCACAACAGCACTGCTCGGGTAATACTCTTCACGTCGAAAGCGTTTCATCTTTTCTAACCATCATTTGAAGAGGGTCAAGCCAGTTTCGTATCTTAGTAAAGACGTTGTATATTAGGTAATGAATGGATCGGATGGACATTAAGGTAGGATTAATAAAAGAGTACAACACATTCATTACAATATTAGGGAAACAAACAGTTGTAGTGCGTGCAGGAACTCATTGTGAGATGTAATTACACCACTGCATATTTATGTACTATTATTGTAAAGCAACGGAAGAACCTGTTATATGCAATTTTGTCATATGATGATATGGTTGGAGACCGTGGCTGTTATTTGAAGACAAATATTGATGGTGTTGAGGCAGCCACACATTTATTTTCAGTTACTTTATTCAAAGGGTACCGTTACCGATTTCGAATCATTACGAGTCATCTTCAGACGGTTTTCATGCTCTCATTAAAACATGTGGTCCGTTTTTTTTTACAGATTAACTGTCGTGAAATGTCGGTTTGGACAGTGAAAACAAACACTTCAAACCGACATTTCGCGAGAAATAATCTGTAAACAAACGCACCACATGTTTTAATGAAAGCATGAAACCCGTCTGAAGATGAATAGTAATGATTCGAAACCGGTAACAGTACCTTTTGGATAAAGGAACTGAAAATAAATGTGAGCCTGTTATATTCTCTATAATACCTTGACTTATACTGATTTCCTCTTTAGCCGCAATTATTTTATCATGGTCTAGCATTGAAACATATCGAATACGTAATCGCTTTGAGACTGCCTCCTAGGCAAGAGTTCACCCATCAAGGAGTGAGCCAAGAGAGAGTGGGAGGAACTTCAGCTGCATGGCGAATGACGAAATAGTTTTGAGGTTTCACGATAACTGACTATACTTCTTACCAGATGTTAACCATTACCAGTTCAAGCTTTCTTGAGGATGACACTGAATTTATGTGTCTGTCAGCTTTTAAGGGCGGGATGCGAATTTACAGTGCGATTATTTTCTTCTGGGCTAGAAAAGGGGTTGGGGGCTGAGCACGGAAGAACGCTGCTGACTGGCATGGACAGTTCGGAATATGACATGAGTCTGTGCAGTGTATTGGTTGTTTTATTTTCATACCTTTGCTTAGGAACTGACGCTCAATTTTTATGAACCTTTGTTCAGCGGTGTATAGGGAGACAATGCTTGTTCCTGACTGGGGCTCCCTGTGTCCCACCATCACTAGGTCTGGTGTATCGCTGAGAAGGCTCCCTCTGGGTGGTGAATCAAATACACCGTTGTATCTTTACAGATAGGGGGTGAAAATACGTTCGCTTTAGTACGTTAGAATTTCAAGTCTGTTTTGCGAGTTGATAATTTGTTATACAAAAACGCTCATAGAATTGTTTATATTTTTAGCACAGCACTGTAAAGAAAAAGTACATCGGTGGTAATTTATCTGTTAACAATATATCGTGACAGCTTAGAATTTCTTGGTAATGGCCATAGAGACCGAATTCGGCTCATTTCCTTACATATAAAGAAACTGGTCTAAACATTACAGCTGAGCGATGGAAAGATGACATCACTCAATGATTTTATACAGGCTGTGCACTCCAGATAGAAAAAAGGCTTGTTAATAAATCGAAGATAATTTCATTGTGATACATATCAATCATATTAATTGTCAGAAATATTTCACAGACATTGAATAATAGTTATTTATCCAGGAGTTTTGTTGTAATAAAATTTAGTCATTTATCCATTCGACAGTTCAATTTCATCTCTGTAATTTAAAGTGCTGAGATGCGTTTACGCAACATATAAGAGGGAAGCCATAAAGCTGTAGTTATCACCGCCGGCCGCGGTGGTCTAGCGGTTCTAGGCGCTCAGTCCGGAACCGCGCGACTGCTACGGTCGCAGGTTCGAATCCTGCCTCGGGCATGGATGTGTGTGATGTCCTTAGGTTAGTTAGGTTTAAGTAGTTCTAAGTTCTAGGGGACTGATGACCACAGATGTTAAGTCCCATAGTGCTCAGAGCCATTTTTTTTGTAGTTACCACCTCTAAAGTACAGAGCTACCATAAACAATTCATTCATTTTCAGTGTTTTGTATTTTCCGAAGTATTAAGTGGATATATATGGCTGACGCTTGAACAGAACCATAAGCTCTCCGCGTTTACATTGTGCCCAACAAATGGTGTTACATGTGCAATGCCGTGACAAAATGGCAACAAAGCAAGAAAAGATTTGTGTGTGTTGGATAATGCCATAAGTTTGCGAGTTACAACAGTGCAGTGGTGAATTCAGAATGAATTATGGAAAATAACCGTCATATAACAAGCGCTGGTCGACCAAACAAGACATGCGATCTTGGACAGGGTGAGAGAAAAATTTCATACGCGGTCCAAAAAAGTCAACGTTCCGCGTAGGCAACGAATCGGAATCTCGCAGCGAACTGTGTGGAAGGTTCGGCGACGGCGATTACATTTCGGAGAGTACCGTCCGCAGCTCGTGCAACAATTGAAACCGGAAGATTGTGGGCAGCGTCTTCAATCTTAGTATGAAGGCTATCACGACCGGATGACATATCTTCTGGTAAACCTTCCGGGATGTAAGGTCGTGGTCCATGAAATTCTTCAGCTCCTAACGTTTCGTCCAGAGCTGCGCTGGACATCTTCAGAGCGGTGTTTCTCCTCCGTTGAGTCTTGCCGACTGACGGGTCGGACGTCTGAGAGCGACATATATATCGTAGAAAGTGGGCGTGACCAGAGTTGCACGTAATATGCAGAGATAATCTTTGTTAGAGATAAAACTTATCTATCGATCGTAATCTCGTCACAAAAGAGACTTGTGATTAAAAGTCTCGTTGACAGAGCCAGACGGATTTGCGCGCCGGAGTATCTAGACGTCGAATTAAAACATCTGAAGCACGCTTTTCAGAAAAATGGCTACTCAAAGAAAGAAGTAAGCAGAATTCTGCACCCATACAACAAAAAGCCTAAGGACAAGCCCGAAAAACGATGGAAGAATACAGTCTTTCTCCCTTTTATAAAGCAAGTAACGGATCAGATTGGAGAGATTTTAAGTAAACATATTAGACCAGTTTTTAGACCAACGAAGAAAATTTTTCATGTTCTCCGGTCTGTAAAAGATAAACGCGCTCTTCTATCAGCCAGTGGCGTATCTAAATTTCCGTGTACATGTGGTAAAGTTTATATTGGAACAACAAAAAGAAGCGTAAATACACGGTTAAAAGAACACAGAAGTCTTTGCCGATTAGGAAAAACAGATAAATCGGCTGTAGCAGAACACGCTTTTCAGTCAGGAAATCATCAAGTGAAGTTTTCCGAAACAAAAATTTTATCTACGACGACGAACTATTACCCACGGCTTTGTAGAGAAGCAATTGAAATATATAAACATAGGGATAATTTTAATCGGAAAGAAGAGACCATGAAACTTAGTGATATTTGGACAGTAGCGCTACAGAATTGCTAGACAGTTTTATTCGTGACGAGATTACGATCGATAGTAAAGTTTTATCTCTGACAAAGATTATCTCTGCATATTACGTGCAACTCTGGTCAAGCCCACTTTCTACGATATATAAGTCGCTCCCAGACGTCCGACCCGTCAGTCGGCAACACTCAACGGAGGAGAAATACCCCTCTGAAGATGTCCTGCGCAGCTCTGGACGAAACGTTAGGAGCTGAAGAGTTTCATGGACCACGACCTTACACCCCGGAAGGTTTACCAGAAGATATGTCTTCAATCTTGCATCACACTGCAGGAAACACTTGAGGGTGAGCATTTCCCATTCAAGCTTATATTCAGCGAGTAAGCAACCTTCCATTTAACTGGATAGGTTAATCGTCACAATATGAGATCGTGGGGCACTGAGCATCGTCATGAAATTGCGATGCGTGAGCAAGATTCACTAAAGTTTAATGTTTTCTCTGCAGAGTCGCAGAAGATGCTGTACATTCCGTTTCACTTCTATGAGATAACCGTGACAGTTATCGATTACCTTGATAATATGTAAATGTGGTTGTTTCCACAACTGACAGCTGATAGCGAGAAGTTCATTTTTCAACAATACGGAGCACCCCTTCCTTGAAAGATGTACGTTCGTCGCTATCTAAACGACGAATTTCCACAACATTGAATTTGGTGTAGTGGTGAAGATGATGTGGCTCTGTTCCCTTGTCTCTACCCCCCCCCCCCCCCCCCCAGGTCGCGTCGCGTCACCTAAACACTTCTGATTTTTTCCTTTGGAGGTGCACTAAAGGCCATGGTCATGTATCCCCACTGCTTGAAAATCAGAACAGCTCAGAGAACGCAACAATGCTGCTGTGATGACTGCCGGCAAGGTGGTCCTACAAAACGTATGGAAAATATTTCACTTCCGCTTGAACGCGTGTCGATGGGGCACTCATAGGACATTCATACTGTGCAAAATGCAAACGTGATTATTTTAAGATTACGTTCATGCGACAGACATATGTGTACCTTTAATATCGAATTTAGTAATTCAAGTGCCGATAAAAACATAGGTTCAGTGTGGGCTGTAATTATACACTCCTGGAAATGGAAAAAAGAACACATTGACACCGGTGTGTCAGACCCACCATACTTGGTCCGGACACTGCGAGAGGGCTGTACAAGCAATGATCACACGCACGGCACAGCGGACACACCAGGAACCGCGGTGTTGGCCGTCGAATGGCGCTAGCTGCGCAGCATTTGTCCACCGCCGCCGTCAGTGTCAGCCAGTTTGCCGTGGCATACGGAGCTCCATCGCATTCTTTAACACTGGTAGCATGCCGCGACAGCGTGGACGTGAACCGTATGTGCAGTTGACGGACTTCGAGCGAGGGCGTATAGTGGGCATGCGGGAGGCCGGGTGGACGTACCGCCGAATTGCTCAACACGTGGGGCGTGAGGTCTCCACAGTACATCGATGTTGTCGCCAGTGGTCGGCGGAAGGTGCACGTGCCCGTCGACCTGGGACCGGACCGCAGCGACGCACGGATGCACGCCAAGACCGTAGGATCCTACGCAGTGCCGTAGGGGACCGCACCGCCACTTCCCAGCAAATTAGGGACACTGTTGCTCCTGGGGTATCGGCGAGGACCATTCGCAACCGTCTCCATGAAGCTGGGCTACGGTCCAGCACACCGTTAGGCCGTCTTCCGCTCACGCCCCAACATCGCGCAGCCCGCCTCCAGTGGTGTCGCGACAGGCGTGAATGGAGGGACGAATGGAGCCGTGTCGTCTTCAGCGATGAGAGTCGCTTCTGCCTTGGTGCCAATGATGGTCGTATGCGTGTTTGGCGCCGTCCAGGTGAGCGCCACAATCAGGACTGCATACGACCGAGGCACACAGGGCCAACACCCGGCATCATGGTGTGGGGAGCGATCTCCTACACTGGCCGTACACCACTGGTGATCGTCGAGGGGACACTGAATAGTGCACGGCACATCCAAACCGTCATCGAACCCATCGTTCTACCATTCCTAGACCGGCAAGGGAACTTGCTGTTCCAATAGGACAATGCACGTCCGCATGTATCCCGTGCCACCCAACGTGCTCTAGAAGGTGTAAGTCAACTACCCTGGCCAGCAATATCTCCGGATCTGTCCCCCATTGAGCATGTTTGGGGCTGGATGAAGCGTCGTCTCACGCGGTCTGCACGTCCAGCACGAACGCTGGTCCAACTGAGGCGCCAGGTGGAAATGGCATGGCAAGCCGTTCCACAGGATTACATCCAGCATCTCTACGATCGTCTCCATAGGAGAATAGCAGCCTGCATTGCTGCGAAAGGTGGATATACACTGTACTAGTGCCGACATTGTGCATGCTCTGTTGCCTGTGTCTATGTGCCTGTGGTTCTGTCAGTGTGATCATGTGATGTATCTGACCCCAGGAATGTGTCAATAAAGTTTCCCCTTCCTGGGACAATGAATTCACGGTGTTCTTATTTCAATTTCCAGGAGTGTAGTATGGCAGCGGAACGTGCTAGGTATTCTAATGCGTTAATGTTGAACCGATTTATGACGGAAAAAATTTAATCTCAATTTTGGCCATACGGAGCAAATCTGGCACTGAGAATGCAGTGGATGTAATAGAATGTAATTGATTACGAACTTGGCGTGGGCAGAATACGTCAAACAAGTGAGGTCGGCATAATTTTCATTCTATTATTAATGCCGCTTACGCTGTTTGTTCACCGGAGACATCATATTCGCACCTGGTGGCCAACATTTGACCTATTTTTTTCCCTGCGGAAATCGATTCCGCATTAACGCACTGGAATACCTACCTCGTTTCGCTGGCGTACGACAGTTACAATCCACTCTGAACCTCCGTGAATATCAGCCGTTTAATTGTAGGCGCTGAGTATTTTTACACGTTAATACTTTGGAAACTATACAGCTCTGAAAACGAATGTATCTTTTATAGTAGTCATGTATGAAGTTACCTAATTAACCCTGTGTTTTAGCAGTGTCACGCCAATCCAGATGAGCTGCTTAGCAGACACCTATTCACCATGGAAAACAATCTCGCTGTATCATTATGCCCAGAGGCAAGGGTGCAATTGAAGAATTGGAAACTTGGTGATCCATCACCATATAGAAAGGTGAAGACGAAATCTTCATAAGTCAATGTGATGCTGAGTGTTACTTGTGACTCCCACGACGTGCTATTAAGAGATTCTGCTCACTAAGGGCTAAGAGTCACAGCGGCGTAGCACAGGATTATCTTGAAAAGATTATGGGAGGCTCTGAAGAAGTGTCGCCGGAAGCTTGTCAATGAGGTGATTCTGATCGGCAGTAACGCCCCGGATCATTCTATACACACTGTCATGTTTATTCTTTGGCGTATCAAATTTTACAAATCCCCATATTCTGCTGACATGACACGCAACGCCTCTTCATCTTCCCACGAATTGAGAAACCACTGCGCGGCAGACATTTTCAGAATTACGACGACGTGATTTTCGATTTGGATCGTTTCCTGAATGGCCAAAAACCAGACTTCCAGGGCCTAAGGCTCCGGTAAGTCATTCATCATTGGGGAGAGATCTGACACATTGAGAGGTGAGGAGAAGTACTCACGTCACTAAAGTTTCATGCTCACAGCTTGACTTTTTCGAGGTGGTAATTGTAACTGTATGACTACTTCTCGCATGAGCGTATGTGTGTGTGTGTGTGTGTGTGTGTGTGAGAGAGAGAGAGAGAGAGAGAGAGAGAGAGAGAGAGAGAGAGAGAGACAGACAGACAGACAGACAGGAGGGGAAAGCACAGTGTGTGTGTGTGTTTGAGAGTTGTGTGTTTATGTTTGTCCCTGCACATGTGACTAGATGGGGATGAGATATCGCGGAGCGGCAGTTTGCAGTAATGACCAGGACACGAATGAATGTGCTTGGTACACACTGCTGGCGAAATGGATGTTGTCGACGAGTTGCTTTGCCGTCAGCGGCACACAGTATCGTCTGCGCCCACTGCACTGTGGTTTGGTTGGCACATAGTGTGAAGATTGCTAATGCAATAGCGATTTCGCTGCCTTTCGCACCACACTATATGTTTCATCATAGGTCTTCACAGTGAAACGACAGCAACTGAGAAGGGTACCACTGAGTGAGTAGTCTACCAGCTTATTCATTCTCAAATTATTTCTCCCAATAAATTTCTCTTTTTAAATTCGTGTTGGCTACAACGATAAATATCTTTCGAAAATTTTGCATTGAGAAGGGTACAAATTTTGTCTTTCGGACAATACATGTTTCGTTTGTTTTACACCATCCTCGATGGACTACCGCTAACTCTAATGAGCAATAAATTTTGTTCTCCATGTCTTGCGTGTACTTCAGCAGTGCAGCTGATATTGCCAGTTCTCTTGTTAGTGGTTCTGTTTTCCACTTTATAGTTTTATGAATTGAAGTGATGATATCTTCTTGTTCTACTTCCAGACATCCCGCTGAAGTGAGGTCCGCTCTCTCAGCCTATGTACGCCATTTCACACTGTGAATTTAGGCTTCTTGATCTTTGATATGGGTTTACAGTGCCTAGTCACCGTAATGTTGAAATGATAATAAAATCAAGACCCTAAGATGTCGACAGGCCTTGATATACATCAACGGGGACAGCTGAAAATGTGTTCCCCGACCGAGTCTCGAACCCGGGATCTCCTGCTTACATGGCAGACGCCCTATCCATCTGAGCCACCGACTGCAAGGATTTATCCTTGCACGCTCCCCGTGAGAACCACATTCGCAACTTAATGTCCACACACTCATTACTCGCGGCAGACAATCTTACCGAGTCCCGTAAGAGTTCGGGCAATGCGTTTGCATCCAGCACAGAAGAAGAAGGTCAATGGCCAGTTAGCCTTAATTATATGAAGACATGTCCGAAAGAACAGATACCATCTTAATATACCATAATGTAGGTGTTCTACGTTGTCTTCGTCTTTTGACAGTGGGATAGTAGGCTGAGCTGATGACTGAAGTAGATGGTGCTCGTATGATGTGCCCACCGAAGCCGGCCGTAGTGACCGTGCGGTTCTAGGCGCTACAGTCTGGAGCCGAGCGACCGCTACGGTCGCAGGTTCGAATCCTGCCTCGGGCATGGACGTGTGTGATATCCATAGGTTAGTTAGCTTTAATTAGTTCTAAGTTGTAGGCGACTGATGACCTTAGAAGTTAAGTCGCATAGTGCTCAGAGCCATTTGAACCATTTTTTTGTCCATCGAAGTCTTCTTTCTTGTATCTTTCCATTGGTTGGAGCCACTCCAGTTAGTGGTCAGGTAGGTGTATTGTTAATAGATTCGAACAAAGAAATGTCTAATTATCTTGTGAGTATCCGTATTTCCATGACATGTAGTGAGTGCTCAGCACTTCTAAGTGTGGGCAGGCCGTCGGTACCATAAACGCAACTGACCTCCCCATAATGCTGTGTATCTGATTTCAGGTGGACAGGCGTCTTCTTATCATGAAGAGTACCAGCGAAGTCTCTGAATCGCATCGCAGTCGCTTTGATTCTTGCACCCACATCCTCATTCACATAGCCGTCACTCTAGTCGAGAATCTATATATCGGAATGTGACCGCTCGGTAAGATATAAGGTGGAGCCCCTCCACGCCCACACTGGAAACATGGTCAACACAAAAGGTCTATTGCATCTCTGCATATTCGTTGGTTTTCACTGAGTGAGGTCTCGCACGATGTGGGTACTGCGATGCTTGCTCACGTCTAGTTATGATTAATCATTTGTACGTGCTTCTCTTGAGACAGAGTGTGTCCAATGTTGAACGAAGGGTAGCAATTTGAAGAGTAGAGGAAAAGAAGCGCCAAGGAAACAGCCAAGGGAGAAAACCTCTGCCATATTTGGGTCGGGTTGTAAGAGCAGTAGGCGATTACTTGCTGCCTGGGACCAGGTAGATTTTGTTAGTTGTATCATGCAAGCGGATACTTTTGATGTTGTGAAGCGTTGTTACTCGGCGGCTGCGGCTGCGGCTGGGTACCAAAGTTGACCTTTTGGAAATCTGGAAATCTGTGTGAAGTTCCTATGGGGCTAAACTGCCGAGGGCAACTGTCCCTAAGCTTACACACTATTTAATCTAACTTAAACTAACTTATGCTAAGAACAAAATGGCGTTATGGTACTTAACATCTGAGGTCATCAGTCCCCTAGACTTAGAACTACTTAAACCTAACTAACACACATCTATGCCCGAGGCAGGATTCGAACCTGCGACCGTAGCAGAAGCGCGGTTCCGGACTGAAGTGCCTAGAACCGACCCTAAGGACAACACACACACACCCATGTCCGAGGCAGGACTCAAACCTCCGACGGGGCAAGCCGCGTGAGCCTTTGTAAGGCGTCCTAGAATGCGCGGCTACCCCGCGAGGCCTTGTGTGTGTGTTGGGGTTTATGGGCGCTCAACATCGAGGTCATCAGCGCCCTAACACACATTAAAAGGAACGAATGTGGACAGACCTAAAAAAACTGAAGCACACACGCAAAGAAAGCAGGAAAAGAAAGAAAATGCTATATGAGAAAGTAAAACCGAAGGAAAGGGAAAACATAGCAACAAGAATGCCACTGAAATTGTCACTGGCTGGCTACTTACATAAGATATGGACGAGCTTGTCACACAGTGAGCAAATTAAAATCGTCTCCCTAAAATCGTTGTAAAAACATTTGACATGGCACAGAACCTTAAAACTTTAACCACATTCTTCCGAGTGTTGCCTAAAAGAGTTGGCAGGTCCGCTGGCAAGTCAGCCGCGGCCCGCTGGTCAGAAAATAAAACGCAATCCAATAAAACGTGGCGCACAGTGACCTGGACGCCGCAAGCACCACACATTGGAGGGTCTTCTCGCCGGAGCAGGAAGCCATGCGTCACAGGGCTGTGGCCTATTCGAAGCCGAGTGAGGAGAACCTCGTCCCGTCGATGGGGCTGAAAGGAAGTACACCACACACGCGTTGTGGGCTTGACTAGACGGAGCTTATTGTCAGTCACTTCCATCCACTCATCCTCCCACCGACACACGACTCGTGAGCTCAACAGCGAGGTGAATGCGTGCAAGGGGATAGCACACTGAGATACGTGTGGATCGAGACACGCCTCCTTGGCTGTTAGATCTGCCCTTTCATTCCCAGCAATGCCGACATGCCCCGGAACCCAGCAGAAAGCTACAACCTTCCCCAGTCGCTGTAGTCGGAGGAGGGCATCCTGGATGGTCTGGACTACTTTATCTGCCGGATACAAATGGTGCAATGATTGAAGGGCACTGAGTGAATCGGAACAGACAAGAAATTTAGGAGAGGAAGAATGTCTCATCTGCTCCAGCGCCCGCTAGATCGCAGACAATTCTGCATCAAAGACAGTAAAAGTCTGAGGCAGTCTGACCTTGAGGACACGATCCGGAAAAAGAACTGAGCAACCAACGGAATCCCCTTGTTTCGACCCATCCGTAAAAACAGCTACATAGTCGTGGTGCTCAGATAAAATAGCAGAAAATGCTGCATTAAAAACGGTGGCAGGAGTGCAATCTCTCTTGTACTGCAATAAATCTAAAATCACTCCGGGCCTCTTCAGTAACGAAGGTGGCAGGCGGTTAAAACACTGCATTTGGGGTTGTACAGATTCCACACCGAGCGACTCTAGCACACGTTGCACACGGATCCCAAACGGCAACATATCCCTGGGACGGTGGGAAAAAAGGTGGTCCAGAGGTGGATGGGCACCAAGCTGGTGAGCAGGCGAGCTGGGAGCTGCAAGAAACTTACAAGCCTGGCGCACCAGCAGGAGCTGCCGCCGGATGGTAAGTGGCGGTTCGCCAGCCTCAGCACAGAGGCTGGGTATGGGACTGGTCCGATAAGCACCCATGGCCAGTCGAATCCCAGCATGGTGGACAGCGGCAAGGATCTGCAAATAAGACGGCCTTGCTGACCCATATACTGTGCACCCATAGTCCAGCAGTGAACGCACAAAAGATCGATAAAACTGAAGGAGACGCGCCCTGTCCGCTCCCCAAGACCTGTGGCTGAGGCACTTGAGGATGTTCAGTGCCTTCAGGGTTCTGGCTTTCAAGTCACGTAGGTGTGGCAGCCATGATAACCTGGAGTCAAAAATTAGGCCCAGAAACCGCACTGTGTCTCTAAAATGTAGGACAGCATCCCCCATATGCAAGGCAGGCAAAGTAAAACGACGACGAGAACGATTAAAATGAACACAAACACACTCATCGGCAGAAAACCGAAAACCTGTCTTCGCAGCCCACTCCTCTAACCGCCGCACTGTTAGCTGCAACACTGGAGGAGGAACAGAAAACAGCAAAGTCGTCCACAAACAAGGAGCACTGTACTGGACTCCTCACTGTAGACGTTATACTGTTGATGGCTATGGCAAAGAGGGTAACGCTTAAAACACTGCCCTGGGGGACACCGTTCTCTTGCTCAAAGCGATCAGGCAGTGTGTTACCAACGCAGGTCAGAGAAAACCGCTGAGACAGGAAAGACCGAATGAAAATGGGGAGGTGGCCACGAAAGCCCCATTGATGCAGTTGTCCAGGAATACAGTGTCTCCAAGTAGTATCATATGCCTTACTGATATCAAAGAAGATACCAATACAGTGATGCTGACGGAGGAAAGCCTGCTGAATAGCCGTCTCTAGGAGGGTCAGGTTGTCGACCGTGGACCGAAATTTTCGGAATCCACACTGAAAGCGGCTAAGGAGCTGTCTAGTCTCTAACAGCCAGACCAGACGACGGTTAACCATCCGTTCCACAGTCTTTCCGACACAGCTTGTCAAGGCGATACTACGATAACTACTGGGACATGTGCGCTCCTTTCCTGGTTGGATTGCCTCCCTCCACGAGGTGGGGAACACTCCTGTCTGCCATATCAGGTTAAAACATTCGAGGAGGATTTCCTTTGACGCCGCTGGCAGATGTCGAAGCATGGAGTAACGGATGCGGTCGTAACCTGGTGCAGTGTCAGAAGTTGCAGTAAGTGCCGATTCAAGATCCCACATGGAGAAAGGGGAGTTGTAGGCCTCAGAACGACCGAAAGTCCAACTTCGCTCGTTCGACAGTCGCACGGTAGCGACGAAATGCTCGATCCTGGGTTGCAGTGGCAGTACTTTGTGCAAAATGCTCTGCCAGCGTCTGAGCAATGGCTCTGGGTGTTATTTGGAGGCATCCCTGGTTCAAGACTGCAGCTATTGGTAGACGGCAGCGTTTACCGGAAATCCTCCGGATGGCTTCCCATACTTTTGTGGAACAAGTGGAACGGTTGATGGAGTCAAGGAACTCCTGCCATGACCTTTTCTTGCTCTCTTTAATGACACGGCGTGCCCTGGCTCTCGCCATGCGAAAGGCGGTAAGATTGACCGCTGTTGGGGGGCATTTAAATCGGCGAAGAGCCACACGCCTGTCCCGGATGGCTGAACGGCACTCTTCCGTCCACCAAGGCACAAGGCGCCGCTTAGGAGGGCCAGAAGACTGTGGTATTGACAGGTCAGCAGCATGATGGATCATAAGTGTGATGTGATCCACCCATTCCTGTACGCTGTTGTGGCGTTGAAAGACAGCCAAGCGAGTGAACAGAGGCCAGTTAGCCCTGCCAATCATCCACGATGCCTGCCTCTGCTCCAGCAATACACCATCCAGGAGATGAATGCGGATGGGGAAGTGATCGCTGGAATGAAGGTCGTCAATGACCTCCCAGTGAACAGAGTCGGTGAGGGCTGGAGAGCAGAAAGATAGGTCAATGGCTGAGAATGACCCAGTAGCAGTAGAGAAATGAGTTGGAGTACCTGTGCTGAGGATGCACAACGCTTGAGATGTTAGGAGGCTCTCCAAAATTCGACCTCGAGTGCAAAGAGAAGTGGAGCCCCACAGGACATGATGGGCATTGAAGTCTCCCAGGAGGAGAAATGGGCGGGGGAGTTGGTCGATAAGATCTTCGAGAGCGTCTAAGGTCATTGCATCCAGAGGGGCTAAATAAAGGGAGCAAACGGTAAGCCTCCGATGGGAATGAATTTCAACTGCAACTGCTTGCAGGTCAGTATCCAGGGGGAGAGCAGAGGAGTGGTGGTCATTATTGACAAACACGGCGACTCCGCCTTTGGCTCTGTCTCCAGTCAGGTCATCTTTGCGATACAACGTATAGCCCCTGAGTACAGGAGCATCAGATTGTTTTAGATGTGTTTCCTGTAGACACAAGCACAGAGGGCGTTGCCGTGCTAGGAGGTGCAGTTCCTCCACATGTGCCCAGAATCCATTCATATTCCACTGTATAATGGGAGCCATCTATCAGGGTGGGAGTACCTTCAGTCTCACTTTCTGTCGGGGAGGAGAGCCCACAACAGGTGGAGGCTCAGTTTTGGGGCGAGATGATTGCCCCAGTCTGACATCAACCTCCATCGCCTCTGAAGAGGAGTCGAGAGAGACGTCAGAGAGAATGACATTAATATCAGCAGACTGTAGAACTTCGGTCTCCCTTAGCGAGCTTCACCTTTGGCTTGGGCTTCGATTTTCTGGCCTGAGGTGGCATTGGAGCCAAAACCTCAGAAGCAGTAGGAGGTGTAGCAGCGCTGGGCATTGCACAAGACTGGACCTGGGAAGGGGCAGGAAGTTCCATGACGTCAGCTACCATGGCCTGGTCAGAAGGCCGGGGAGTAGCAGCAGGAGGCTTCACAGGAACAGCAGCAGCACACGTACATTGACAAACGCAGGTGCTAATGCTGACAGTAGCAACCTCCGTTTGTGTAGCGGCGTCAGTTTTCAAGACTGGCTGTTTCAGAACGGAAGAAAAGGAAGCAGCGAACGTGGGCGGCTGCAGGGACTTGTAAATTTTCTTTGCCTCACCGTACGGGATGCGTTTGGTGGCTTTAAGTTCCTGGATCTTCCGTTCCTCAAGGAAGACTCTACATTCCCTACTCCACACAGGGTGATCCCCAGAGCAGTTGACACACTTGGGAGGAGAGGAGCAACCAACTCCCTCATGGGCGGCTTTACCACATTTCCCTCAAGTGGCTTCCCCTTTACAGCCGAGAGTAGTGTGTCCAAAGTGTTGGCATTTAGAACACCGCATGGGGTTGGGGTAATAAGGCCGTACACTGAGACGTAGGAAACCTGCCTTCACATGCTCGGGCAATTTGGTGCTGTTAAACGTAAGGATAAACGAGTCAGATTTCATGAGAGCACCATCCGCCCGTTTCATAACATGTTGCACGTCGACAATTCCTTCCCGGGACCATTCAGCCTTCAGTTCGTCTTGGGGAATGTCAACGAGATCTCTGCAAGTCACAACACCCTTGCTGTAGTTCAAGGTGTTGTGAAATTCAGTCTCAATCGCAAACTCCCCAAGAAATTGTGCCTTCTGAAGGTTCTGGACTTGCTGGAAGCTCGATGTTTCAACCAACAAGGTGCCATTTCGCAAGCGCTTTACAGATTTTAATGTGCCAGCAATACCTTCTAAGCCCTTCTGTATATAAAATGGCGAAACTTTTTCAAAACTCCCATCTTTTCTTCTAATTAAGAGAAACACATTCTGCGAAGCAGCATGCGTTCTGTTACTATTACCTGAATCAGGAGGACTGGCTACACGAGCCCTCTTGTGAGATTGGGTGTTAGAACCTACCAGCGGCCCACCCTTTCCGCTGGGAGGAGAAGAAGAAAAGTTCGAGTGTTCCATCTCGGTCCCACGAGCAGCTAGGGAACTAGGAGTCCACCTAGACAGAGCCCCGCGTGCATAGGTAAGCCTTATACAACTGAGGTGCGGCAGGTTCCCCAGAGGTTGCCCACTAATGACTGTTCCACCTCAACAGCCATGCATCTCATCAGCACGCAGCACACCTTGAGATTGAGGGGTTGTTTATAGAGGTTTATTCCATCCTCGCGATCCAGGCGGTCAAGCCAAGATCCCCATTCCCTGAGACACACAACATTCCACCGCCGCGCCGCACGGTGGTCGTTGAAGTATGCTCAGAGCGTATGGTGACAGGGGACTGGCGGCGCTTACCAGTTCCCAGCTCAGGAACCCCGGGGTCGCCAAGCCCGTACCCAGCAAATGAATGCTGAGCCCCTGGGGGCCCACAAGGCCTTCACTTTTTGACCAGCACTAGTATGCCTGCAACAGTTGGACATCAGTTAGTTTCCGATAGGTCATATATCGGATTCACAGTGTAGGGTAGCATTGGTGGCTGGTTTGCGCGTTATTGTGCGAGCTTGTCGGCATCCCTGCTGTAGCCAGTTGGTCGGCTGTGATAGCAGCTGCCGTATCCAGTCACTATTGCTGATACGTAGGGGCTTGCCGATGTTATCGTTTGTGGGTGTTAGCTCGCCACAGGGGGTTATGCCCTGGCTAGTAATATCTTTGGTCGCTAATGCTTCCAACTATGGTAGTGAAAAATTTCGTAAGAAGAGCTCCATTCATTTTTATAGTTCCAGGAGATGAAATCGTTTCCAGGCAGAAAGTCTTGCTGGTGTTTGAACGCAGCTCAGTTCTTTATAGACGACCACAGCACGTTTGAACATAAGTTTCAAAATCCTCCTTGGTATCTTCCGCAAGCAATACCTCGGCAGCGTATAGCACTGTCCACGATACACACTTCTATGAGTCACACCTTATGGCACCCTCTACTGCAGGCTGTTCCATCTGAGCTCTGGGGAGCCGGAGCGCTCCGGAGCGCTCACTGCGGCAGCTCGGAGCCCGCGTGGAGGGGGAAAGCGAACTCACTGCCCCCTGGCCGCATGCAGCCGCAACTGACGCAATAATCCGTGTTCAATGACAGCTATGACCAGCCGCGGGAGCCCTGTACCTCTATTGGAGGATACCTTTCTATTCGTTGAGAGGGATGGCTGTCTGCAGTGTCTTGTATGTCATAAAGTATTTAATTCTGCAAAGAGGTACAATATACAATGATATTATACACGTGTTCACACAGCGCACTACGATCAGGTAGAAGGCGTTGCACGCAGAGAACTGGTAGCCAGGCTTAAGAACGACATACCAGGAGACGTAAGTTTAGAAACGGTTTCGTAATACGGAGTGTATCAAAACATGCAACATGCAAGGCGGAGAGCTTTGTTGCATTTTCGCTAGCGCAAGACGAAAGTACCGACATATCGGACTGTGCTCAGCTTGAAGTCTTTGTGCGCGGTGTCGACATGGAGCTGCTAGTAACTGAAAAACTCTTGGATGTGGTACCACTCGATTACACCGCAACATGACGTGACATTTTTGAAGTTGTTTGTGAATCAGTGGATAATATGAATTTGCCGTGGGATAAGCTCCATTCTGTAGCGACAGGCGGTGCACCACAAATGATCGGGCGTCACCAAGGTTTTGCTTCTTGTTTGAAAAATAAACTCAGGGACGAATTCGGGAAAGACATTTTGACTCTTAATTGTTTTATTCAGCAAGAGGCACTGTGTGCTGAAACAGTAGAGCTAGGTGGCGTAATGAAAGATGTCGTGAAGTGTGTGAATTTTGTGCGGTGTCACGGTATGAATCATCGCCAATTCAAAGGATTCCTGAAAGACATGGAAGCGGAGTATGGGGATATACCTTACCACAGTACAGTTCATTGGCTGAGTCAGAGAAAAGTTCTTGATGCTTTCTTTGCTATTCGTGAGGAAATATCCCTTTTCTCGAAATGGAAGGGGAATAAATGCGTTGTCTGAAAGATATAAAACGGATATCAGACCTGGCGTTCCTAGCTGACATAACTATGCATCTGAATAATCTAAATCTGTCATTGCACGGCAAAGGGCGGCTAATCTTTGACATGCACGACCAAATCAAAGCGTTCATGGAAAAGTTACGTTTATTTGAGAGGCAGATGAGTGTTGTTGTTGTTGTGGTCTTCAGTCCTGAGACTGGTTTGATGCAGCTCTCCATGCTACTCTATCCTGTGCAAGCTTCTTCATCTCCCAGTACCTACAGCAACCTACATCCTTCTGAATCTGCTTAGTGTATTGACCTCTTGGTCTCCCTCTACGATTTTTACTCTCCACGCTGCCCTCAAATGCCAAATTTTGATCCCTTGATGCCTCAAAACATGTCCTACGAACTGATCCCTTCTTCTAGTCAGGTTGTGCCACAAACTTCTCTTCTCCCCAATCCTATTCAATACCTCCTCATTAGTTACGTGATCTACCTAGATGAGAAATGGATATTTAATGTTCTTCAATCGACTTGCTTCTTTAAAACTACCTGAAGATACTATTTTCGGCGATTACCATGCAAAGTTAAAGCTGCTCATCACGTCGTTTGGAACACGATTCCGAGACCTCACTAGTTTGGAAATGGAACTTAAGGTGTTCAGCACTCCTTTTTCAGTTTCCCCTGATGACTTTTCATCGTCACTTCAATTCGAATTACTGATTTGCAAAATTCAACTTTGTTGAAAGAGAGTTACTACGACACGTTGGATTTGTCACGATGGTATCGTTCATTACAGCAAAAAACATTTCCCAAGCCTCATAACAATGCCGCTCAGATCATGTGCATGTTTGGATCTATGTATTGTTGTGAGCAGCTTTTCTCAGCAATGAAAAGAGTAAAAAGTAAGGAACCATCGTTTCTTCAGGATGCAACAATGAAGGCCATCCTCCACATTAACACTGCGAACATTTTGACGCCTGATATTTCCGATCTTGTAATGAAAAGAAATTGTCAAGCTACAGAGGCCCAATAAATTTAGTATGCTATTTCTTGTAAAACAGTTGTTTCTTATTTATTTCCTGGCCATGGGTATTTCCTGGTGTAGCATGTCACCACGTCTTAGCAGCTAAGAATATGAGGTTGTCGATCATGTAAGACGCAGGCTGGCACATCGAAACGCTTACCTTGCCGCCTGCCTCAGCCAGCCGTGCCACGTGCCGGCGTGCCGGCCCACTCCCACTCGAATGGTCACAGCGAGCGACACGGCTCCCTGGAGCAGGGAGCGCTCCGCGGCTCACAACGGAGCCGACGAGCTGGAACAGCCTGCTCTACTGTATCACCGGCAGCAAAGCTGAGCCTTGATGATCGCCAGCTGCCACAGGAAAGCTGTCGTTCTGGGAAGCATCTCCCTCGGCTGCTTGTGTTTTTGTACAGAATTTTCACACAGTTGACGTTTCAGGAACGTGACAATCGCGAAGAACATACCAAATCATCTGACGTGGTACTCGATCAAATGCTTTCTCGAAGTCGAGATAGGCAAGATGTAACGACTTCCCTTTCGCCACATCCAATTACAAACCCACAGTAATGAGAGCTGGAATATATTTCGCAGACTATCATCAACGATACGCTCCAATATTTTAGTAGTGTGCGAGATAGATTGGACGTATCATCCGGGTCACCCTTGCTATTAAAAATAGGTATTGTGACACAAGATGACCAATCGGTGGGTATTGGCTGCAGTGAATGATGGAGTTCAAGAACTCTAGCACCCAGGCGGTCACTTTGCCGTTAAATCCCTCACTCGAAACAAACTGTAAAATTTATTTGCCAGCAGCACCAGTTACCATTTGACGCACGGTTTTAGTAAAGTTAATCTTGTTAAAAAGATTACCGTAGAGTTTAAATAATGTCACCGACGTCACAACGAAAGTTACGTCCGGAGTTTCAGAGTTTTGTTAAATCAACCAGCATATTACCTCGTTGAGCGGACGATATCAGATGAGAATTTATTATATCAACGTACATTTACTTCTATGGTTAGTATTCGAATGGCCATCCAGAATATGTTCATGCCCTATTTATTGATGCACGGTATCGCTTAATCGAGAAAACTGTGAAAATCTCTCTGGCTTTAATACACGTTACCTGTTGAAACGGGACCAACATGTTATTCACGTTTCACTGTTTTTATTCTGGATTCAGCTGCACCGATATTCAAGGTGTTTCACAGCCCCTATTCGGCATATAAGTGATGTATTGGGAACACAGTACATAAAGTTTTGATAAGAAATGCAGGTTCGGAATTGTGCTGTTTGGATGTAAAATCCACTGGCGTAAAAAAGAGTTGGTACAGTCTTTTAGATTTTTTCAGTTCACTCAAGAGTTATTGTTGCTACAATGCATATAGACTACATGAAATTATTGCATTTACAGATCAGTAACAAGCGGTTCTGAGGTATCAGGTATTGTCCCTTGCTGAGATACCCTTTGTAGTGTTGGCAGAAGAGCCAACACTGTGTTTCTAGAGGAGGCCGAAAGGCACGCGTTTAATTACACGCTGACTGGCGTGAGGTCTGGAACAGGACAATATCTTGAGAATTGCAAATAAACTAAGTAGTTGATATAATACTTAACTTTAATCCACAATTGTAGAACATCTCTCGTTACGGTACATGCTTCATAATATTAATTATCAATTGAATACGGCGCCTTGCTAGGTCGTAGCAAATGTAGCTGAAGGCTATGCTAACTATCGTCTCGGCAAATGAGAGCGTATTTGTCACTGAACCATTGCTATGAACGTCGGCTGTACAACTGGGGCGAGTGCTAGTACGTCTCTCTAGACCTGCCGTGTGGTGGCGCTCGGTCTGCGATCACTGACAGTGGCGACACGCGGGTCCTGCGTATACTAATGGACCGCGGCCGATTTAAAGGCTACCACCTAGCAAGTGTGGTGTCTGGCGGTGACACCACACCCTTATTAGTACAAGGAGTAAATTCCAAGTGCGGCAATGCAAGAGCTGACTCTGGCATGCAGTCTATCGTACAGATGATGAATATTGTCCTGGGATACGTTAACCATGCCTGCTTGAACTGTTCACGTAGTTCTGTAAGATTCGTTGGTTAACGAGTCGCACGAGTCATCTCTCGTCACACCGTATCTCACACGTGCTCGACCGTAGACGTCTGGAGATGCTGCTGTCCGGGGAAGTTGCTGCACGTCTTGCAGAGCACTTTGAGTTACTAGGCAGTGTATGAACGAGCATTATCGTATTGGAAGGACACGTCACCATCTTGTTCAAATAACGGCTAAAGAAAGGATCTAACACCATTCTCCACATACCCCAAAAACACCAGAATGAATGGCTCTGAGCACTATGGGACTGCTGAGGTCATTACTCCCCTAGAACTTAGAACCAGTTAAACCTAACTAACCTAAGGACATCACAAACATCCATGCCCGAGGCAGGATTCGAACTTGCGACCGTAGCGGTCTTGCGGTTCCAGACTGCAGCGCCTTTAACCGCTCGGCGACTTCGGCCGGCTAAAAACACCAGAGGTGGACGAGAGTTGCAGCTTATCGCACCCAAGAGCGTAAGGGCAGAGGCGGGGCCAGTGTATCTTGAACGAATGTCTTCTACGAGACACGCAAACAACCAGCACTTGCGTGCAGGGAAAATTTGCTTTGATCAGTAAAATACAACGGCGCCATTCCACCTAGCAAGTGATCCTGTGACGGCACGAGTGGAGACGTGCACCTCGATGTTGTGGTGTGAGTGGGAGACGAGGCCGAGTTGTGCGTGCTCATAGCCCCGCCGCTAGTAAGCCGTTCGTAACAGCTCGTGTTCACACGTCCGATCTCATAATCCCTCTTATCTGTGGTGTGGTAGATCTGTCACTACTGCCTATACAATACGGCGACCCTGGCGGACGTCTGTCCTGCATGGACGTCCAGAACGTCGTCTACCTGAGTGAAAATGTTCACGTGACCACTGATAATAGCATCATTGCACAGCTAACGCAGCACGTGCAACTTGTATGGCATTTCTGCGAAAGGACGATCCCGCCGGTGGGAACGCCACGACTAGACCCCTTTCAAGTTTTCTCAGGTGGCTGTAGGAATTACGAGTGCGTCCTCCTGACATGGTTCTTTGCTTGTTTCACACGTTCGTGCCACACTGAGTTCTGTGGCTGTGAGCATTCCCTCTGAAAGGGTAGATGCAGTTGGCGCGCTGATAGCTATGCCATTATGCTGTTGACGGACTACGTTGAAGCCACTAGCAGAACATCTACCATCTCCCAGGTCGCATACGTCGTCATCAGATCAAAATCGACGTCGTTTTCCCAGGTGTGCTAATTTTTTCCAACAGTATAAATTTGACGGTTGGGTCACTTTCAGATCCCCCACTTCAGTTTGGACACAGGAGAATCAATGAAGTCCACCGTAGCTGTTCCAAGCGATGGACTGATGGTACCGGTGGAGACGTGAACGTCGATGTTGTGGCATGGGTGCAAGACAGCCTAGAGGCGTGCGTGCCAATAGTCTCTTGCTGTTCATTATGCAAGGGGTATCTGCGACACATGATTTCATATGCACGATTCACAAATCCTGGTGCATGCACGTGGAGTACCACAGCCAACCCTCCTACCGGCCAACGTCGCAGTTTCTTGCAGCCGTCTTTGTAGCTAGACGAAAATTGTATGTGATAGACTGAGGCGATCTGTAAATGTTTCTCGATACATGAGTTGCGCATCTCTGGCATTAAGCACTGCGCCGAGAAGCGGGAGATTTGAATGTGGACCGCTATTCAAACTATTCCATACCCAAACGGAACGGTTCGTTAGCAAAACTTCATCAAAGAAGATTGGTCGGCAACCACGAAGTCAATAACAGGAATTATGGAACGCCCCCTATAGCACAAAAAGTTCGTGGCGGGATCGTAGAGCACTGGTTAGCATGTCTAGTGATAAAATATGACTCAAGCTCCTGCGTCTATTAGAGTTGTTACGGCAGCAAATGAAGACTTCATTAATTTGAAGTTCATATCTGTACTGTAAAGCAGAGATCTGAAATGTCAGTAAAAGTAGTCTTCTCTCAGTGATGATAACGTTGTGAATTTGCTGCACTGAATGTTGAATATCTTTCCCTCTGTCACTTTCAGATACCGACATTCTGAGAGCGTTTCTTGCCGTTTTCTAATGACGTCATAAAACTATCTAAAATACCGGGTGATCAAAGAGTCAGTATAAATTTGAAAACTTATAAACCACGGAATAATGTAGATAGAGAGGTAAAAATTGACACAAATGCTTGGAATGACATTGTTTTTTTATGTTCTAATAAAACCCAAAGTTCACAAAATGTCCGACAGATGGCGCTGGACAGCAAAACGTCAGTGACTGCGCATGACAATCGTGTATAAAAGGAGTGGTAATGAGAGAGAGAATCATATGCGCCAGCAGTCGCAGCATGTTGACGTTACCTGAAAAGGCGCTTTTAGTGAAGCTGTATTATCAGAATGGGGAATGTGCTAGTTCAGCGTTACGATCCTATCGCCATAGGAAGGGGATTCGAACGGGTAAAGGTCCGTTGACAAATGCAGCTGTGGCGAGAATGATTTCGAAGTTCGAAGCCACGGGTTGTTTAGACGATAGACCCCGTAGCGGCCGACCTAGCGCAAGGCGTAATGCTGCTGAGACAGTTCAGGAAGAAATGGAGACTGTAGCGGGTTCGTCTATGCACGGGGAAGTCAGCGCTCGTGCAGTCGCACGTCGCACCGGCATTCCATACACTACTGTTTGGTTGGCACTGAGGCGTACCCTCCGATGCTATCCGTACAAAATGCATCGGCATCATGAACTGTTACCTGGCGATTTAGTGAAGCGGAGGGCGTTTGCGGAGTGGGCGTTTCAAAAGATGACGATTGGTTGAGTAACGTGTTGTGGACCGACCAAGCTCATTTCACGCTCCGAAGGTCTGTCAACGCCCACAACTGCAGAATTTGGGCTGCCGAAAATCCAAGAACTGTCGTGGAAACTCCACTGCACGACGAAAAAGTCACGGTATGGGTTGGATTTACCACATCTACCGTTATCGGGCCCTTTTTCGTCGAAGAAATACGTAATTCTAGTTTTGTAACTGCTACCGTGACGGGTGAGAGGTAGGCCGATATGTTACAGAATCGCATCATCCCCAGCCTGGCTGATAAACACCTGCTGGAAAGTACGATGTTTATGCAGGATGACGCTCCTCCCCATATTGCTAGACGCGTGAAAGATCTCTTGCGCGCATCGTTTGGTGATGATCGTGTGCTCAGCCGCCACTTTCGTCATGCTTGGCCTCCCAGGTCCCCAGACCTCAGTCCTTGCGATTATTGGCTTTGGGGTTACCTGAAGTCGCAAGTGTATTGTGATCGACCGACATCTCAAGGGATGCTGAAAGACAAAATCCGACGCCAATGCCTCACCATAACTCTGGCCATGCTTTACAGTGCTGTTCACAACGTTATTCCTCGACTACAGCTATTGTTGAGGAATGATGATGGACATATTGAGCATTTCACGTAAAGAACATTATCTTTGCTTTGTCTTTGTTATACTAATTATTGCTTTTCTGATCAAATGAAGCGCCATCTGTCGACATTTTTCGAACTTTTGTATTTCTTTGGTTCTAATAAAACCCCATGTCATTTCAAGCATGTGTGTCAATTTGTACCGCTCTATCGACATTATTCCGTGATTTATTCGGTTTTCAGATTTATAGTGACTTTTTGATCACCCAGTATATATGTAATGCCCGTTAAGTCTAATTATACATACTAACTACTTTCATTCTTTCGTCAGTATTTACGTTGTCTTTGCCATTTTCATACAAATGTATGAAATACATTGGAAGTCTATTGCTAACCACACTTTTCGAATCTGGAGGATTCGATGTGATCACCTGTCAGTAGCCTGAATGACCTCCTCCTGCTGCCCGGACTGCTGACAGACGTGCAGGAAGAGTGTCAGACAGTTTCTGGAAAGTACCGTAACGGGTGTGGAGCCAACCGACTGCAGCGACGTGCCCGCCTGCGGGCCCAGTTCGATCGGGCTGTACGGACCATGCATCGCCAACAGAGTAACCTACTGATGATGCATGGCGCGTACAGCCCCATCGAGCTGGGCTCGCAGATTCGCGGATGAATTTAAATCCGAGGAGAAAGATAACCAGAAGAGTACAGCAAACTTAGCCTGGTGCTCTTCGAACTACGCACGTAAACTGCAAGCAGTGTGACACATTGCGTCGTCCTTCTGCTGGATATCTTCGTAGCAAGGGATAACAAACTGAATGTAGGGGTGGAGATGATTCCCCAGTATACTTCCATATTTATGTTGATCGACTGTGCCTTCCAAAACCACGAGATCATCCAGGGAACGCCAAGAAAACATTACCCAGACGATAACGTTCCCACCTCCGGCTGCAGCCTTCCTACGACGGCTGCTGGGTGTTTGTTTCCAGATGTTTCGCGCCGCTGAAGTCCAATTAGAATTGCACTCCTAAGCACACTTTCCGAATCTGGAGGAGTTCAAGTCAGCTACACTGTCCACTCACATTAATGGGACCACTTGTCAGAAGCTCCAGTCGAGCATAAAACGCGATTCACCTGAAACATCCAACTGTCCCCACTTAGTAGACGTCCAGCTGCGGTATTGGCATGCAAATTCAAGCCTTCGTCGCTGATGAACAGCAGTCGGCGTGGGTGCCAGTACCAGGGGACAACTGCGGAGGTCATAAGCAGCAACATTCGCTGAACGGGCTTTGAGGAGACACTGTTGGTAGCATCATGCTTCATCTGGGAGGTAAGTTGCTCAACGGCTGCACGTCTATTGTCCCATATACATATCCACAGCAGTCGTTCATGCCTGTCATCTATGACCCGTAGTTGCCTCAACGCTGGTTTAGGATAGTGTCATTTTGCAATTCACCGTATACTTTAGCCATGGTGGCACGCGAACAGTTTACAACCTTAACCGTTTTCGAATTGTTCCCTCCCTTGGCCCGGAAGCCAATGATCACGCCTGTTTGGACTCAAAGAGCAGTTGGCGCTCAGGTAGTTAAAACACCTGGTCCGTTCACAGCCACTGCCATCATGGTGCTATCAGGTCTCAAGGCTGTCAAATACTGACCGAAACCGGTTACCACATAATAAATGTTTTGCGGTCGAGACTGTGTGTGCTCATTTCTAAAGACCTGTATTTGCAACAGCTACCTGGTAGTCATAACCACTCACAAACTACTGGCATCCTTCGCACGCAGGTCCGCCGTGCACATCATGTGTCAGATATAGAAAGCCTCGCATTGGAGCTAGAACACTTAAAATTTGCGTTTAAAGACAGTAGATACTTTTCACATCTTATCAGGACTGCTTTAATGAGTAAACGTGGCGTGTCTCAAGACAAATAAGACAAAGAGCTGTTGAAGTCCAGGACGTTCGTCTCATACGTCGGCAACATTTCATCTAGATACTGCATAATATTGATGAAACGTTATACCAATGTGATCGTCACACCGTATCTCACACGTGCTCGACCGTAGACATCTGGAGATGCTGCTGTCCGGGGAAGTTGCTGCACGTCTTGCAGAGCACTTTGAGTTAGTAGGCAGTGTATGGGCAAGCATTATCGTCTTGGAAGGACACGTCACCTTCTTGTTCAAATAACGGATAAAGAAAGGGTCTAACACCATTCTCCACATACCCCAAAAACACCAGAGGTGGACGAGAGTTGTAGCTTATCGCACCCAAGAGCGTAAGGGCAGAGGCGGGGCCAGTGTATCTTGAACGAATGTCTTCTACGAGACATGCAAACAACCAGCACTTGCGTGCAGGGACAACTTGCTTTGATCAGTAAGAGACAACGGCGCCATTCCACCTAGCAAGTGATCCTGTGACGGCACGAGTGGAGACGTGCACCTCGCTGTTGTGGCGTGGGTGGGAGACGAGACAGAGTTGTGCGTGCCCATAGCCCCGCCGCTGGTAAGCCGTTCGTAACAGCTCGTGTTCACACGTCCGATCTCATAATCCCTCTTGTCTGTGGTGTGGTAGATCTGTCACTACTGCCTATACAATACGGCGACCCTGGCGGACGTCTGTCCTGCATGGACGTCCAGAACGTCGTCTACGTGTGTGAAAATGTTCACGTGACCACTGATAATAGCATCATTGCACAGCTAACTCAGCTCGTGCAACTTATATGGCATTTCTGCGAAAGGACCATCCCGCCGGTGGAAACGCGACAACTTGACCCCTTTCAAGTTTTCTCAGGTGGCTGTAGGAATTACGAGTGCGTCCTCCTGACATGGTTCTTTGCTTGCTTCACACGTTCGTGGCACACTGACTTCTGTGGCTGTGAGCATTCCCTCTGAAAGGGTAGATGCAGTTGGCGCGCTGATAGCTATGCCATTATGCTGTTGACGGACTACGTTGAAGCCACTAGCAGAACATCTACCATCTCCCAGGTCGCATACGTCGTCATCAGATCAAAATCGACGTCGTTTTCCCAGGTGTGCTAATTTTTTCCAACAGTATAAATTTGACGGTTGGGTCACTTTCAGATCCCCCACTTCAGTTTGGACACAGGAGAATCAATGAAGTCCACCGTAGCTGTTCCAAGCGATGGACTGATGGCACCGGTGGAGACGTGAACGTCGATGTTGTGGCATGGGTGCAAGACAGCCTATAGGCGTGCGTGCCAGTAGTCCCTTGCTGTTCATTATGCAAGGGGTATCTGTGACACGTGATTTCGTATGCACGATTCACAAACCCTGGTGCATGTACGTGGAGCACCACAGCCAACCCTCCTACCGGCCAACGTAGCAGTTTCTTGCAGCCGTCGTTGTAGCTAGACGAAAATTGTATGTGATAGACGGAGGAGATCTGTAAATGTTTCTCGATACATGAGTTGCGCATCTCTGGCATTAAGCACTGCGCCGAGAAGCGGGAGATTTGAATGTGGACCGCTATTCAAACTATTCCATATCCAAACGGAACGGTTCGTTAGCAAAACTTCATCTAAGAAGATTGGTCGGCAACCACGAAGTCAATAACAGGAATTATGGAACGCCCCCTATAGCACAAAAAGTTCGTGGCGGGATCGTAGAGCACTGGTTAGCATGTCTAGTGATAAAATATGACTCAAGCTCTGCGTCTATTAGAGTTGTTACGGCAGCAAATGAAGACTTCATTAATTTGAAATTCATATCTGTACTGTAAAGCAGAGATCTGAAGTGTCAGTAAAAGTAGTCTTCTCTCAGTGACGATAACGTTGTGAATTTGCTGCACTGAATGTTGAATATCTTTCCCTCTGTCACTTTCAGATACCGACATTCTGAGAGCGTTTCTTGCTGTCTTCTAATGACGTCATAAAACTATCTAAAATACCGGGTGATCAAAGAGTCAGTATAAATTTGAAAACTTATAAACCACGGAATAATGTAGATAGAGAGGTAAAAATTGACACAAATGCTTGGAATGACACTGTTTTTTTTTTTTTTTTTTGTTCTAATAAAACCCAAAGGTCACAAAATGTCCGACAGATGGCGCTGGACAGCAAAACGTCAGTGATTGCGCATGACAATCGTGTATAAAAGGAGCTGTAATGAGAGAGAGAATCAGATGTGCCAGCAGCCGCAACATGTTGACGTTACCTGAAAAGGCCCTTTTAGTGAAGCTGTATTATCAGAATGGGGAATGTGCTAGTTCAGCGTTACGATCCTATCGCCATAGGAAGGGGATTCGAACGGGTAAAGGTCCGCTGACAAATGCAGCTGTGGCGAGAATGATTTCGAAGTTCGAAGTCACGGGTTGTATAGACGATAGACCCCGTAGTGGCCGACCGAACACGAGGCGTAATGCTGCTGAGACAGTTCAGGAAGAAATGGAGACTGTAGCGGCTTCGCCCATGCACGGGGAAGTCAGCGCTCGTGCAGTCGCACGTCGCACCGGCATTCCATACACTACTGTTTGGTTGGCACTTAGGCGTACCCTCCGATGCTACCCGCACAAAATCCATCGGCATCATGGTTATCTGGTGATTTAGTGAAGCTAAGGGCATTTGCGGTGTGGGCGTATCAAAAGATGGCGGAAGATCACGATTGGGTGAGTAACGTGTTGTGGACCGACGAAGCTCATTTCACGCTCCGAGGATCTGTCAACGCCCACAACTGCAGAATTTGTGCTACCGAAAATCCTAGAACACTGTGGAAACTCCATTGCACGACGAGAAAGTCACGGTATGGGTTGGATTTACCACATCTACCGTTATCGGGCCCTTTTTCGTCGAAGAAATGCGTAATTCTGGTTTTGTAACTGCTACCGTGACGGGTGAGATGTAGGTCGATGTGTTACAGAATCGCATCATCCCCAGCCTGGCTGATAAACACCTGCTGGAAAGTACGATGTTTATGCAGGGTGGCGCTCCTCCCCATATTGCTAGACGCGTGAAAGATCTCTTGCGCGCATCGTTTGGTGATGATCGTGCGCTCAGACGCCACTTTCGTCATGCTTGGCCTCCCAGGTCCCCAGACCTCAGTCCTTGCGATTATTGGCTTTGGGGTTACCTGAAGTCGCAAGTATATAGTGATCGACCGACATCTCAAGGGATGCTGAAAGACAAAATCCGACGCCAATGCCTCACCATAGCTCTGGACATGCTTTACAGTGCTGTTCACAACATTATTCCTCGACTACAGCTATTGTTGAGGAATGATGATGGACATATTGAGCATTTCCCGTAAAGAACATTATCTTTGCTTTGTCTTAGTTTGTTATACTAATTAATGCTTTTCTGATCAAATGAAGCGCCATCTGTCGACATTTTTTGAACTTTTGTGTTTCTTTGGTTGTAATAAAACCCCATGTCATTTCAAGCATGTGTGTCAATTTGTACCTCTCTATCGACACTATTCCGTGATTTATTCAGTTTTCAGATTTATACTGACTTTTTGATCATCCAGTAGATATGTAATGCTCGTTAAGTCTAATTATACATACTAACTACTTTCATTCTTTCGTCAGTATTTACATTGTCTTTGCCTATTTCATAAAAATGTAGGAAATTCATTGGAAGTCTATTGCTAACCACACTTTTCGAATCTGGAGGATTCAATGTGATCACCTGTCAGAAGCCTGAATGACCTCCTCCTGCTGCCCAGACTGCTGCCAGACGTGCAGGAAGAGTGTCAGACAGTTTCTGGAAAGTACCGTAACGGGTGTGGAGCCAACCGACTGCAGCGACGTGCCCGCCTGCGGGCCCAGCTCGATCGGGCTGTACGGGCCATGCATCGTCAACAGAGTAACCTACTGATGATGCGTGGTGCGTACAGCCCCATCGAGCTGGGCCCGCAGATTCTCGGATGAATTTAAATGCTAGGAGAAAGATAACCAGAAGAGTACAGCAAACTTAGCCTGGTGCTCTTCGAACTACGCACGTAAACTGCAAGCTGTGTGACACATTGCGTCGTCCTTCTGCTGGATATCTTCGTAGCAAGGAATAACAAACTGAATGTAGGGGTGGAGATGATTCCCCATTATACTTGATGTTGATCGACTGTGCCTTTCAAAACCACGAGATCATCCAGGGAACGCCAAGAAAACATTACCCAGACGATAACGTTCCCACCTCCGGCTACAGCCTTCCTACGACGGCTGTGGGGTGTTTGCTTCCAGACGTTTCACGCCGCTGAAGTCAAATTAGAGTTGTACTCCTAAGCACACTTTCCGAATCTGGAGAAGTTCGAGTCAGCTACACTGTCCAGACACATTAATGTGACCAGTTGTCAGAAGCTCCAGTCGAGCATAAAACGCGATTCACCTGAAACATCCAACTGTCCCCACTTAGTAGATGTCCAGCTGCGGTATTGGCATGCAAATTCAAGCCTTCGTCGCTGATGAACAGCAGTCGGCGTGGGTGCCAGTGCCAGGGGACAACTGCGGAGGTCATAAGCAGCAACATTCGCTGAACGGGCGTTGAGGAGACACTGTTGGTAGCATCATGCTTCATCTGGGAGGTAAGTTGCTCAACGGCTGCACGTCTATTGTCCCATATACATATCCACAGCAGTCGTTCATGCCTGTCATCTATGACCCGTAGTTGCCTCAACGCTGGTTTAGGATAGTGTCATTTTGCCATTCACTGTATACTTTAGCCATGGCGGCACGCGAACAGTTTACAGCCTTAACCGTTTTCGAATTGTTCCCTCCCTTGGCCCGGAAGCCAATGATCACGCCTGTTTGGACTCAAAGAGCAGTTGGCGCTCAGGTAGTTAAAACACTTGGTCCGTTCACAGCCACTGCCATCACAGTGCTATCAGGTCTCAAGGCTGTCAAATACTGACCGAAACCGGTTACCATAAAATAAATGTTTTTTGCGGTCTAGACTGTGTGTGCTCATTTCTAAAGACCTGTATTTGCAACAGCTACCTGGTAGTCACCACCACTCACAAACTACTGGCATCCTTCGCACGCAGGTCCGCCGTGCACATCATGTGTCAGTTATAGAAAGCCTCGCATTGGAGCTAGAACACTTAAAATTTACGTTTAAAGACAGTGGATACTTTTCACATCTTATCAGGACTGCTTTAATGAGTAAACGTGGCGTTTCTCAAGACAAATAAGACAAAGAGCTGTTGAAGTTCAGGACGTTCGTCTCATAAGTCGGCAACATTTCATCTAGATACTGCATAATATTGATGAAACATTATACCAAAGTGATCTGTGCACCTACGCAGACCTGGGTTCTTCTCGGTCCGCTGAAGGGTTGTCTAGATTTGCAGAAGGCTGAACTGAATGTGGCAAAGTCTATATTGGTCACGCCACAGGTACAGTCCTTGAAAGGCGCGTGGAAAATGATATGCACAATCTTCTAATGCAGATCAGTACGTCAGCAATAACCAATCGAGTATTGTATCTCCACCGGACATTCTACGGAATATTCTGCCACAAAACTCTTGGCTATGACCAGTATAATGTGATGGCTCAAACGAAGAAATTAATGCTTTAAGGTGGTAATATTAAACTCGTTATTGAACTAGTGTCTGTAGTGTCTCTGTTTGTATGTCTGTGAAGGAGAATATCAATTTTCCGAGCGGCGTCGACTTCTTCCACAGCGTACGTAATTTCGTACACGTAGACAAGTTACTCTCGTGGTGTAAAAGCAGCTGCCGACTCCGACGGTCGCCTGTCAAATTCTTGAAATGTAAGAGAAACAAAACGTCTATAGAATATTCTCGATTTGGGATACTGCCATTCGCATTTCGTCATTCGATGATAGTCTGCCAGTCAAATGAGTACATTTCAGCAGAGAAAACATTCTCTATGCTTTCGACCGTGTTACTGAAGCAGGTTCTATAACAAACATCGACAACCAAATGTTCGAAGCCCTATACAAGCTTGTCGTACATTAAAGTTCACCACAGAATCTTTCGAACAACATAAATACGCAGAACTACCATGAAATGCAGCAGACTGCATTATGGCTGTTACTAAACTCCACATTAACGTTACATAGCGCTTGTGAATCTCAAAAAGCACAAATTATGCAATATGGCAACTAACAATGACTGTTTAATTGCACACACTTCATACTAGTCCCCAGCAAAGTCTGGTCACATACCGATTTCATTACATTCTTCGCTCGCCATGGAGCAATGCTAAGTAAAGGAATAAATATGTTGCTCGCGCAGGCGAGCCCGCATCTCGTGGTCGTGCGGTAGCGTTCTCGCGTCCCACGCCCGGGTTCCCGAGTTCGATTCCCGGCGGGGTCAGGGATTTTCTCTGCCTCGTGATGGCTGGGTGTTGTGAGCTGTCCTTAGGTTAGTTAGGTTTAAGTAGTTCTAAGTTCTAGGGGACTGATGACCATAGATGTTAAGTCCCATAGTGCTCAGAGCCATTTGAACCATTCGCGCAGGCGAAACGCGCCGCCTTGCAATATATAGTAATTTTGAACGTGTAACCTATGGGGACGTTAAATCGGTCAGTTTACCTATTCTCGTATTCGTAACCACTACCTCGAGTTAAGGGGACGTTAAATCGGTCAGTTTACCTGTTCTTGTTTTCGAGTTAAGGGATCTGTTAGATATTTTTTACATTACTTTCAGGAAAATTCGTGAAAATGCAATACCTGTTGGGAACCCTAATTAATTGCTACAGGTTAACTCCATCAGAACTACTGACGGTCTTGGGAGAGCCAGTCCTGACATAGCTACCATCTGATGAGCAAGATGTATGAGACAGGCGAAATACCCTCAGACGTCAAGAAGAATATAATAATTCCAATCCCAAAGAAAGCTGGTGTTGACAGATGTGAAAACTACCGAACTATCAGTTTGTAAGTAGGCTGTTTAGGTTTTTTTTTATTGTGAAAACTACCGAACTATCAGTTTGTAAGTAGCCTGTTTAGGTTTTTTTTTATTGGTAACGCCACCTCTGTATGAAAATCACTGGCTGTGCTGTGTGCAGTCTGTGGCTGCTTTGCATTGTTGTAATACTCGCCATTGTAGTGTTAGGCAGCTGGCTGTGAACAGCGCGTAGCGTTGCGCAGTTGGAGGTGAGCCGCCAGCAGTGGTGGATGTGGGGAGAGAGATGGCGGAGTTTTGAAATTTGTCATGAACTGCTATATTTATATATGATGATATCAAGGTAAATACATTGTTTGTTCTCTATTAATATCTTTCATTTGCTAACTATCCCTATCAGTAGTTAGTGCCTTCCATAGTTTGAATCTTTTATTTAGCTGGCAGTAGTGGCGCTCGCTGTATTGCAGTAGCTTGAGCAACCAAGATTTTTGTGAGATAAGCGATTTGTGAAATGCATAGGTTAATGTTAATCAGGGCCATTCTTTTGTAGGGATTTCTGAAAGTCAGATTGCGTTGCGCTAAAAATATTGTGTGTCAGGTTAAGGACAGTCTTGTATAATTGTTCAAAGGGGACGTTTCATATGTCGACCCTTAGCCTAGGATACCTCACTGGAAGCTTCTGATTTTTTTTCTTGTAGTTTGTGTAATTAGTGTAGATTTTGTTTATTGCTAGCGCGTAATTGTAGAGAAAATCTCCTTTGTAGTTGCAGTCTTTCATTGTTGTACAGTAAAACAGTTGTGGCATGCATGTAGATTTGCACCAAGTATTTCGCAGCTGCAATTAACTAGATATTATTTTCAGTGCTATGTTAATGTGTTCTCTTATTTTTGATCTTCAAATTGTGTTATTCTGTGTTGTCGTGTGAAATACTGTGACAATAATGGCGTGTGAAAAACGTAATACTAGGCTCCAAAGTAAACTGAGAAATGACAGTGAAGACGAAAGCAGTGTGTTAGCGCCGCAGAGTAATGAATTAACTAATGTTCAAAGTAGTAATTTGGTAACTGTGCATAGGGAAATGGAGCGGGCGGCAAACAATGGTGTAGACATTGAAACAGTCAGTGAACAGGGAAGCGTTATCGATCGATTGGTCGGCAACAGCTCGCCTCAGGAATCGGGAATGACAGAACACAATATTGCAAATACTGCAGACTCAGGTTTTGGGTTCTCACCGTTTTCTCAAATGAGTCAAGACACATTTTCCGCTTGTCAAAATGTGAATGTTGCTGGTGCAACTTCACTGCCGAAAAGCATTGAGGAACATGTTTCAGACACCAGTGCATTGTTCTTACAATTAATGCAACAAATGGGACAAAAGCTTGAAAAGTTAGACACAATGGAACAACACCAGAGACAAACACAGCAACAGTTAGACACACTGGAACAAAATCAGAGACAAACACAGCAACAGCTTCAAAAGTTAGACACATTGGAACAAACTCTTGAACAAACGCGTGAAGATTTAACTACTGAGTTACATAACATTGAATCGAAATGTCAAAAAGTCTGTAATGACGTAAAAACTCAAATTTGTGAGCATTTTCAACCTATTTTTTCGCGGCATGAAAAGGCATTACAGAATCACGAAGCAGCCATAAAAGAACTGCAAATTATTGTTCATGAAAATCATGAGACCTTGCAAGCTAAATTTGACTCAGTTCCATCTACCGATTCGGTTACGCAACTTGCAAAAACTCAGGAAAACTTTAAGGACACAGTAGATACTCTGAAACTTGGTTCAGAAAAACACACTGAAGAAATAAGTACACTATCGGAGAAAGTAGCCGAACTTTCGGATCAGTTCACTAACTTATCTACGAAGGTAGATGATAATCTTAACGACACAAAACCGGTAGTCTTTAATGACACAGAAGAGTGCGAACAAATTAGGAAATTCAAACAAAATCAGAATCAAATTAATACGCAACACCAAAGAGAAATCCGGGAAGTACAAGATCAGCTGACTCAGGTAATACAAGAATTACGTATTTCAGAGGCCACTCGCGCTCCAATACGGGAAGAGGGACTTAGAAATACGGAAGAACCACAAAATAATAACACAGGCACTTCGGAAGTTATGAAAGAAATTGGCAAGGTGCACCGAATTTTGAAATGGAACCGCCGAAACGACGTAACAATGACCGATATGCGACTCGCCGACATGATGACTTTGACTATAAGCTGTTCATTACTACACGTAAATTCAAAACATTTAAGAATTCTGGCAACGACATTCATCCATAAGCATGGCTCCATCAATTCTCTCATTGTTTTCCTCCCAACTGGTCATCAGAGCACAGATTAGAATTTATGTGTGGCTACTTAGAGAATGAACCAGCTGTAAGAATGCGGTCGGTCATTCACGATTGCCACAGTGAAGGAGAGTTTTACCATGCCTTCCTCTCAGCATATTGGTCTCAGGCCACACAAGACCGAGGAAAACAAAGCATCATAATGATGAAACGTTTCGAACAATCTGAATTTTCCAGTCTTATGAAATATTTTGAAGACATGTTGCACAAGAACCAGTACCTGTCAAACCCATACAGCCCCTCAGAACTTATCCGCATTTGCTTAATCAAATTGCCTGAACATTTACGACACATTATTTTGGCAGGACGTTGCAGAGACGACATTCAAGCTTTTTGGGGACTGTTACAAGAACTGGAAATTGGCACTGACAATCGCGGAATGCGGAAACAGGAACACAACAATTACAGGTCACATCCGTCACAATTCCTCGATAATAACTGGACGCGACAAGGCTATTCTCACAACACAAATCGTGACCAAAACAGACACCAGCCGTATGACAACCGTTGGCAGAGTAGTAATAATTACAGGGAAAGATCACCTCTCCGCGGTAATGACTATCACAGAGACAATCAGAGAAACAGACAATATGGGAACCAAACCAATTATTATTACGGGAGACAGAATAACTTGAGACGCAACGGTCCAGCGCGCAGTTACGATTCAGGGAGAAATTTTCCACCACGTGACCGACAAGGAAGAAACTACGGAATCTACCGACATGACGACAGACGATATAATCATAACGACAGACGTCAATTTCATCAGAACTGGCGGGATTCTAACACGGCTGGGCCCTCTCGAGGAGGTGAATTTGTAGAAGTTAGGTCTCCTAATCCCAATAACAGCGCGCGCCAACAAAGAGACAGACAATGACTCGCGCCGCAGGCACCCACGTGCGCCGGCTGGCCCAGAGAAAAATAACATAGACGCTAACCTTGAGAAAAATTCTAGTATTCTTTACCGACGTATACCGCCTGACAATTGCATTCAAGTTCAAACTCTGAGTACTATGAAGAGTAAAGGTTTGCACCACACTTCACATGTAAAACCGTTTATTGAAAGATAATCTACTTTTTAACTTAGTCTATGGTATAAAATTTTTTCGCTTCACATTACTAATATGCTTTGTCAGACTTAGAATCTGTTAACATACAACAATGTTTGAAGTTAAATATCCAATCAGGAACCAAGAGAACTTATTTAAACAGAAATGACGAATGCATTGTTATAGTGAACAGACGTCACAGTGTTATTGTGTGTGTACATTCTTGCTTGTTTGTTGCACGATTACGTAATGACTATAAGGCTCACATACTTAGAACATTTACCAGTACTGCTAATGAGATTTTAATGCAACATTTTGGTTTATTTGAAAATACATTCTGAATTTAAAGTGCTTTCTGAGAGATACCAGATGACACAGAGGTTAGTTTATGTGACAGCTACACGATTTTTATCACGACGCTACTAATGAGTGACAATTTACAATGTTGCTTTTGCGATGTATCTGTTTTATATCTGCACAGTTTTCTGAATTCTTCTGGAAAGAAAAACATGTTTTAGTAGTAACTTTTGTGGTATAGCAACAATGAGACAGCCTTTTCCGTAGCACAACAATACGTTACAGCACAGTACTTTCTTCATCACGGCAATAAGCGTAATAACTAAGATATCTATACATAAAGCATTTCACTTTTGTTTATCATGAGGTAAGTACATTGACTTCTGCAGAACTTGGCTTTCGGAGGACGATAAGTACGACACTTCCACAGAATTATCTTACAGCAAGACGCACATTTAGCGCTACAGGACACGCATTTGAGAGATTTTGTACTTAAGCCATTTATTTTTCAAGATTTTTGAATTACTAAGAAAGTTTTCCGTTATATATTTCATTCTATTGCTGTAATCTGTAGCACCTGAGGGTATAATTACATTTATCCTCAGGGGGGTATACGCCTACTTTGTGTACCATGTGTTTGGCAACCACAAGGAACCCTAGCTAATATGGTATTTGCTTATACAACTTTACACATCAGTACCATATTTCTCTAACACACAAATTACACAGCTATCTGATCATGTAACTGAGAGATAAACTTTTTTTATTACATCAGTGACAGATGTTTACGCAATTACACAGTTGGATAACTTCACACTTATGAAATTGTATTTTGTCTGTACTTTGTGAAATGCTCATATTTTTTTCGGAACCATTGTGATACTATGAGAGCTTTGAATGATGTATTTGGTATGGATTCATGATGTTTAAAGTACGTTTGAGGCAGATGACACTTTTGACGTGAGCAGAGAATTTTTTTAATTATTGGAGGAAGCTACGACGATTTTGAGATTTGACTGAGGTGTTATGATGTTATTTTTACGACGACGATGTGTATTATGCTGCTGAGGTATGTTTACGATTAATAGGCTGAGGCTATATGAGTTATTTGATTATGCTTCATATTTATAATGACGAAATATTGACGAGTGTCGATGGATACGTATATGTGTAATAAGGTAAGGAGTAATGAATAGTGGGTAGGGACTCTTGACTTGTGAAAAAGGATGTTGGAAACCAAGAATCGTACTTTAAGAGTTATGAAATGTGTGTAAATGCATGAATGTATCACAATGCCGGCGAAAATTTTTTGGACAACGTTATATTCATAGGATTTTCGTTCTACAGATTTGCAACGCTAATTCTTGACCTGTGAAATATTTTTATGTGAGACTGTCACTGTAGCGGAAACTGGTGTCGTAAATATTTCCGTAAGAAAGTTAAGTGACCGCCTGCACGTAATGCGTCGTGTGCACGCAGCTGTATCAATCACCTGGAGAACAAGCCATTAGGGTGTGCCTTTCCGGAAGCACAGGTAGAAAAAAAAAAAAACAAAAAAAGGCAGGCCTTTATCCTCGCCATTGGCATTCCTTTAGAGAAAATATTGCAAATTCGACACACTCATTACTTCCATTAACCTTGCTATTGACATTCCTTTGTAGAAAGCATCGCAAATATTACACGCTCATTACCTGAAAACATATGATTACTCGTACTTTGTGCTAATTACTGCAATGCTTATGAATTGATGGGAAATATTCGTACATCTGCACACCTGATTATGACAAGTGTCTTTCTATGAGAGTTGAGAGCTACTGACTTACGAAATGCCACATGACTATTGAATGACATTTTTATACTTTGCTTTTCATAGTTGCTTATTTCATTTGATATCTGGTTTCCAGCTGTGTTGCAGCATTGCTTTTATAAAATGAAATGCATTTGCTAATGTGAACACTTTCTGTCAACAGATCTATTAAATAATTATTTTATGATCCACATTCTTTAAAAAAGGAGCACTTGGAAAGGAAAGAACAATAAGAAGGAACTAGTAACAGTAACACATAATTTTCTTTTCAAGTACATGGTAATATTTCTTTTACAATAAGTTGTTGTGGTGCACCACTTTAATTACATAGATATTAAGATGTGAATATACATTTCCCTTATCTGCATTGTTGTCTTTACTGTAATATTTTTTCTGCTTGAGCTATGTCATGTTTAGATATAAGCTGCTGTTTGCCAGGCATAGTGCTACTGAACTTTAATTTGTGTTACTCTGCTAAGCCAGATTTATTTTTTTATTTGCTGCTCATTGCCTTATATTAGTTGTAATTTATGCTGCTTGCTTTGCAAATCTGCATTTTTTTGTCATTCCTGTTTGTGTTAATTGTTTTGTGCTGCTGCATTGCCTCGTCCCTTAGTTTAGCATCTGAGCTCAGTAGATTTAAGTTAGCTTAAGAGGGGGTAGACTATATAAGAAACTAACTATTATAAATTTATAAGAAATAGGATACTGTACAGTGGAGAAAAACTATTATTGACAGAGGATGTGAACAAAATACAGAAGGCAGCCTTAGATAGGACCTTTTGGGAATAATGATGAACAAAGGGAGATCTCCATGCAAAATACTGCAGTAAAACAAACCCCGTCCTTTCCCTTTTGTGTTATCCCACTATATGTTTGTGTACCCTTGTGTAATTGTTTTCTTCCTGTCTCTGTGTAGTTTCATAGAATTTTTTTTTCTTTTAATATTAAGCTACATTCACTATGATGAGGAATACTGTTATCCTCGAATATAATTGGCATTAATAATATGTTATTTACTTTGTAAAGATGTTTAGACATTATTTATCTGTTCTGTTTTGTTGCTCATGTGTGAAGTTGATGTTTCAAAAGTTATTCTGATCTTTTATGTATCTACTTATCTCATAATTCCTGTAACACTGATGTATATGTTATTTCGATTCTTTTGTAAAGCCTGTACTACAAATGTTATCTGTATTATTATGTTCTTTAATGATGTATTTTGTACCTTTGTAATTGTATTTTCATGTTGTAAATTTATAAAATTGTAATTGACACCAGTTCATCTTATTATTAACTTGTAAGTTACATTTCACTGCACACGTTTCTGTTGGTCATAGTATATGGACAATATGTGAGAAATAGGGACTGATAGTGTTTGCATGTGTGTTAATGATTCAGCAAGGGACTGGATAACAGCATTGCTGGTTCTAAGGACAATTTCAAAAACTTTGTGAGTGCACAAGTGGTGGTTTATGGACTTGCTATATTCTCCGCAAGACTCTTCGATGGTGAATGTGCACCTGCACAATCGCAACAGATGGCTGCTGGTCATCTCTACAAGGACTACAGTGGGTCTGCACCTCTGGTGGCCCACCAATACCATTATCTCTACAAGGACTACAGTGGGTCTGCACCTCTGGTGGCCCACCAATACCATTATCTCTACAAGGCCTACAGTGGGTCTACATCTTTGATGATCCATCAGTACCATTATTTCTACAAGGACTGCAGTGGGTCTGCGCCTCTGGTGGCCCACCAATATCGTAATCTCTACCAGGACTATAGTGGGTCGGCTCTGTGATGACCTACCTACCAATACTCTTCAAAATTTCGACTGACTCTGCTGTGGGTTTGCTCTGTTGTGGCCCATTACCTGTCTGCATGTCGAGAGTCAGCACTGTCTTTCCATTGGAAGGACAACACTACTTCTTCAAGACTGCATGGAAATCCACTACTTCCGTGTGCATTTTCTTTTACTGCTCAGACTTTGAGAAAAACACTGCTATTCTCCTGTTATGTACGATTAGGACTGTCTTTATGGACTGTGAGACAATTTTAGCTTTTGACCAACATTGTATCAATAAGTGTGTGCATTTGATTTCTTTGTTATTGTAATTATGAAAAAAATTTTCAAATCTGTATTGGCCACTGCCCAATCCAATTTGTAAAATTTTTTGTGGGGAGCATGGGGGCTATGTAAGTAGGCTGTTTAGGTTTTTTTTTATTGGTAACGCCACCTCTGTATGAAAATCACTGGCTGTGCTGTGTGCAGTCTGTGGCTGCTTTGCATTGTTGTAATACTCGCCATTGTAGTGTTAGGCAGCTGGCTGTGAACAGCGCGTAGCGTTGCGCAGTTGGAGGTGAGCCGCCAGCAGTGGTGGATGTGGGGAGAGAGATGGCGGAGTTTTGAAATTTGTCATGAACTGCTATATTTATATATGATGATATCAAGGTAAATACATTGTTTGTTCTCTATTAATATCTTTCATTTGCTAACTATCCCTATCAGTAGTTAGTGCCTTCCATAGTTTGAATCTTTTATTTAGCTGGCAGTAGTGGCGCTCGCTGTATTGCAGTAGCTTGAGCAACCAAGATTTTTGTGAGATAAGCGATTTGTGAAATGCATAGGTTAATGTTAGTCAGGGCCATTCTTTTGTAGGGATTTCTGAAAGTCAGATTGCGTTGCGCTAAAAATATTGTGTGTCAGGTTAAGGACAGTCTTGTATAATTGTTCAAAGGGGACGTTTCAAGTTTAATAAGCCACAGCTGCAAAATACTAACGCGAATTCTTTACAGACGAATGGAAAAACTGGTAGAAGCCGACCTCGGGGAAGATCAATTTGAATTCCGTACAAAGACGAATGGAAAAACTGGTAGAAGCCGACCTCGGGGAAGATCAGTTTGAATTCCGTACAAATGCTGGAACACGTGAGGCAGTACTGACCTTACGACTTATCTTAGAAGAAAGATCAAGGAATGGCAAACCCACGTTTCTAGCATTTGTAGACTTAGAGAAAGCTTTGGACAATGTTGACTGGAATACTCTCCTTCAAATTCTAAAGGTGGCAGGGATGAAATGGAAAAACTGGTAGAAGCTGACCTCGGGGAAGATCAGTTTGAATTCCGTACAAAGACGAATGGAAAAACTGGTAGAAGCCGACCTCGGGGAAGATCAGTTTGGATTCCGTAGAAATATTGGGACACGTGAGGCAAAACTGACCCTACGACTTATCTTAGAAGTTAGATTAAGGAAAGGCAAACCTACGTTTCTAGCATTTGTAGACTTAGAGAAAGCTTATGACAATGTTGACTGCAATACTCTCTTTCAAATTCTAAAGGCTGTAGTGGTAAAATACAGGGAGCGAAAGGCTATTTACAATTTGTACAGAAACCAGATGGCAGTTATAAGAGTCGAGGGACATGAACGGGAAGCAGTGGTTGGGAAGGGAGTGAGACAGGGTTGTAGCCTGTATATTGAGCAAGCAGTGAAGAAAACAAAAGAGAAATTCGGAGTAGGTATTAAAATCCATGGAGAAGAAAAAAAGTTTGAGGTTCGCCGATGACATAATTCTATCAGCGACAGCAAAGGACTTGGAAGAGCCGTTGAACGGAATGGACAGTGTCTTTAAAGGTGCATATAAGATGAACATCAACAAAAGCAAAACGAGGATAATGGAATGTGGTCGAATTAAGTCGGGTGATGCTGAGTGAATTAGATTAGGAGATGAGACACTTAAAGTAGTAAAGGAGTTTTGCTATTTGGGGAGCAAAATAACTGATGATGGTGGAAGTAGAGAAGATATAAAATGTAGACTGGCAATGGCAAGGAAAGCGTTTCTGAAGAAGAGAAATTTGTTAACATCGAGTATAGATTTAAGTGTTAGGAAGTCGTTTCTGAAAGTATTTGTATGGAGTGTAACCATGTATGGAAGTGAAACATGGACAAGAAGAGAATAGAAGCTTTCGAAATTTGGTGCTACAGAAGAATGCTGAAGATTAGATCGGTAGATCGCATAACTAATGATGAAGTATTGAATAGAATTGGGGAGAAGAGGAGTATGTGGCACAACTTGACAAAAAGAAGGGACCGGTTAGTAGGACATGTTCTGAGGCATCAAGAGATCACAAATTTAGCATTGGAGGGCAGCATGGAGGGTAAAAATCGTAGAGGGAGACCAAGAGATGAATACACTAAGCAGATTCAGAAGGATGTGGGTTGCAGTAAGTACTGGGAGATGAAGAAGCTTGCACAGAATAGGGTAGCATGGAGAGCTGCATCAAACCAGTCTCAGGACTGAAGACCACAACAACAACAACAACAACAACAACAAGAACAAGAACAGCAACAGCTCCGGGGGCCCGCAATGCGACACACAACGTACATGCCCTATCAGTGTTGCGCATGCGTCAGTGCGCCTCAGATGAGCAATATTCGACAGACGGCGCTAAACTCAACAGAGTGCGGTCATGCAGAGAAAAATTTATATGCACGCACCAGCGCGGTATAATTCAGCTACTTGGGCCAGCAGACTTCTACTGATTTGAAAATGGCTGATTGGTCGTCAGCCGCAATATCGTGGCAAGATGTCAACGTTCCGGCTGCCAGTCTGAAACGCTCAGATTCATCACAACATAATCTTCATCCTTTTGCTATTCGCCACTGGAACGGAGCGAGGAGACACTATGATAAGACACTACACCCACATTCGGGAGGAACAACTCGCCACCCAGGTTAATCGTAGTTCCATTAAATCCTAATGCCGTGAAGATTATTTAGAAAAGAACATGACATTTTTCTTTCTCCTGCCTTCTCATATCCGAGCTTGTTTGTTCTCCGTCTCTAATCACGTCATCGCCAGCTTCCTTCCGTCCTCTGCCGAATGAGGTTTCTTAGACCTCTCGTGCAATACTATTTTCGGCTATACACATTGGCGGGCATCTTGCATGTTTTCGTGTCTACTGTAAATGGGTGGGATGAAGCGATCGGTGAAAACAGATACCGATATTTTTTAGATCCGAATAACCTATATTTTTCAGTGCTTCCTTCGGTTATAACATGTATTTTTCATTTTTTATTAACAACCGCTTTAAAAAACGGCATACCAGTTTGCACTAACAGCAGATGTTTGAGTTTTAAAAATGTTTGAATTTAAAAAAAATGTTTTAGTTTTAAATAAAACTGTTTCCAAGGATGTATAATGTTTATTCGTAAACCTTCCGTTGCTTTCTGACGTTTATTATTATAGAAAATGGGAAACGCGATCAGTGCTATTTTGATAACGTGAAAATTTAGAAGCTTCCAAAAAACACATGACGTAAGAATCGGCACAATTCGGTTGTATTGCAGAACGGCGCCATCCTAGTTCGGAAGTATTTTATGAAGCGTGGGAGCAATGAAAGACAATGCTCAGTTTGCTTTAAAAAATGGAAAATTGGAGAACGCACAATGCAATTGCAACACCATATAAGGAGAAAATAATCGCAATGTTCCTGGCAAGATGGGTGAATTTGTTGATGTACCTATAATTTTATTGACGTGTTTCAACTTGAGATAATAAATGAATCCTTAATTTTGTTGCTGCATCAAGGTGAAATATCGATCCCACCCAAAAGTTACGATGCAGGGAAGTCGTCAACAACACATTTCGTTCTCGCCGTCGAAGTGCCTGTCTCTTTCAAATCCACCATCTTTGCTGGAAACAATGAGATCGATATCTGCCACAGCCTCAACCTCATACCGATCGCGATCTTCCCTACACCTCCACTAGAATTTTTCTATATTTGTTCGAAGTCTGCGTTTACTACCACAAATAATAGTAATAAAAATCGGTTATTTCAGATGCTTGTTATTTCAAAAACAGGTTATCTTAACCGGTTCTAACAGTCATATTATACTGGCGATAAAACGACCGGTATAACACATAACCGTTTTTTTTATCGATAACCGCCGTCCGTAATGCTTATCCAATATTCTGTAGTGATCTTCTCCAACGAAAACGGAAAATAACTTTGTAACTGAAGAAATGTCGTCTCAGTGAACCGTGAACACTTGTTACTGTAACACATAAAGACAGTGTTGTGGTCGCCTGATATGTTTCACGAGTACCGTAACCGGTTTTCGGCCTTTGTTGCAGATAATCCCGTGGCGAAGAACTTCGTTGGTTCATTGATTCATGTACCATTCAAAAGCTCGTTCAACTCCCAATATGGCATCAAATTGTTAAATCATCTTAAAAAAAAAAAAAACTTTCGTCCACAACCACTTGAACAGTCGTTACTGGTACAGTATAAAACTCTCTATTGCTGATCGCTCAGAAGCACTCTGGGATAAATCTGAAACAGAATGTAAATGTCACGTTTGAGTTTTTAACGTTCGAGCTGGAGTTGTACAGGAACAGAAGTACTAAAACGGCCTGTTTCAAAACTGAGCCTAAAACTATTGCGTAATTATTACGAAAGGATTTTAGTTTAACAATTTAGAATAAGAATAAATTCCACATAAAATTTCCAAGTTCTGTTATGAACAGTCACTGGCTTCCTGCAGTCTTTTGCAGCCTTTTCGCTGTACTTCGTGCATCGGTTTGCGCAGCATCGGGCTGCGGCGCTCACAGCTACAAAGCCATTCGACCAGGAGGTAGGCAGCTAATTCGTTTGCAGAAGATCGATGGGTCGTGTGATTAGGCCATGGACGGAAACTCCATTAACTTTGCAACGAACGTGCCTGGAGTACCAAAGTGGCGCTGCAACCCCTAGAAGCTCTCTGGCAAGAAGACAGAATTTATAGTTCAATTAGGTCAAGTGTGAGAATCAAGGGGATGCAAATCTCCCCTCTAGGAGGGACGCCCTAAGGAGGAGAAATGATCGAAAACAGCTCAAATATAGGTGGGGAGAATGATATTTATGGAAAAAGGAGTCTCTAACGTGGAAACAGACTCATCCCAAGACATCTCCTCACGTCTCCTACGACATTAGCTGGTAAAAGCATGCAAATTTTAGCTATTCCACGTCCACAAATTCAGTAGTATTACACTGTCAACAATAGTTTTTGATCAGCAGTCGGGGATCACCATTTTTTACATCTCAATTATCAGTAAGTCTCCTGAGTTACAAAACTGGATAAAAGCATCCTCCAGACTTTTACAAGAGTTTCGAATTTTCGCAGCTGTCATCCATATTACTCCTATATGATTCCCTGCATCATCCACCCACATTCCTTCGTTGATTAGAACAACAGGTAGAAGTAACGTGCAAGATCGTCTCTCACCAATGGTAAGAGAACTGCGTGAAAAAGCGAAGAGTTTCGAGTCCGATCCGACATAGAATTAAAAATGGCCAGTAAGTTTCGAAACAGTGCAGTCGCCACTGCAGAGCGAAGGATTCGTTGTGGAACGAATCTTCGAAGCCAGATGTGCCCGACATGTGGCGTCACGAGCCGCTTGCTGCCCTCATCTGAATCGTTTGAGAACTGCGGAAAATGTTGGGAACATATCAGGTATATAAGAAGGGTAAAAGAACGGACCCCAGAATCGGTTTGCTGCTGAATTCTTGAACATTTTTTGAGTTCCTTCCGATCACGAATGAGCACGGGTTTCGGAAGCATCGCTCGTGCGAAACTCAGTTGGCCCTTCTGAGACGGGCTGTAGAACAATTCCGCTGCTGCTAACATACATTCCGCGTAAGCTTCAATCGGAGGCTCATAAGTAGCTCTCTTGCCCTCGTTCTGACTCCGAGTGGAACAGGAAAGGAAATGACTAGTAGCGGTACATGACACACTGCGCTAGGTACAGTAAATATGCTGAAATCAAAGTGTCTGAGAACTTTTGATGGTAAGGAAAGGTAAATTAAATGACTATGGAGTCAACTGTGACTTTCTGAAATACAAACACGTTCGGAGGAACTTCAGAAACTATGTTCGACATGTCGTCCCATGCTAAGACCATCGCACAACAAGAGTGGCTCGTTGTCAGAAGACAGTACGTGTTACTGGTTTGCTGCATACACAGTTCCGCTACTACACGGATGAAAGATGCACCCACTTGTGGGAGTGAAGTGAAACAGGACAACTGAAAACATACTCCAGAGCTGAAGCACACGGGACGTGACGATTCTTCAGGGAAAAACGTCAAAACTACACACAGATACGCTGTGAAATGCTGGCGGTACCTGAACCAAATACAGTGTTGCATTCAGCAGTAGTAAAATGCTGCCAACAATTTGACCAACGCCTCGCACACTTGGGTGACGCTGGCCGGAAAAGTAAGTAATTGACATCGACTATAGATGGCAATATCCAGGAAGTCAAGGAATAATATCTAGAGAAAAAATATATTTTCCAGCAACAAGGATTTTCACACTGCACTGGACCAGTGGCTCCATGACGAATGCACGCGGATTCCTATCGTACCGGAACTGACCGATTGGTTGAACGTTACTACCGTTGTTAACAGAGACTTGAGGCCTATATTGAAGCATAGTGTCACGTATCTGTGTCGCTTTGAAGTGTGATGCAGCATTCAATAAAGGTTACTTGGCCTGTCATAATAGTGTGTAACTTGATATTTATAGGCCCCTTGTGCAAAAAAATCACTAGTTCGATAATATTTGTGTTCGTTTTTGAATGTTCGGTATCCAGCGAATATAGGGTGGCGTGGGTAGCCAATCTTACATAAAATTTATGTAGGAAGCTTTCGGTCTGTATTTGTTATATGCAGCCTTAGCTACAAGTAGGTCTGTTGTACAGTGCGTTGCAAGTGTCTGCCAAAGTGTGGTGAAAATGTCTTTTCAGTGTTCTAAGAAGAAAAGAAAAGCTTCAGAGGAATGGAGATAATTTCAAGTCATGTAGAAAAATCAACATTTCTGCTCTGAATAAGAAACAGTGTGTATATTTTGTAACAAAACTTCATTTCACGAACAATATAATATCAAGTAAAATTATGACATGAAACACGCTTCATCATACGATAAATTTGAGGACTAGTTTCGTGAAAACATACTGTCCAAGCTTAAAACCAATCTTTGGGGGCATTAGTCACGGTTTTAAGAAAATATCAACATAAATCGAATCACTCGCCAAAGCGACTTAAGTCCTTCTCAGTTTTACTGCAAATAAATGAAAACCGCTTTCAGATGGCAAGTTTGTCCAAGAATAGCTAGATAGTTTTGCTGATATTTTGTACTCTGATAGGCAAACTTATTTTGTTAAATCAAACTTTTCGTGAAAAAACGTAACTCGTGCTATTGAGAACACATTTAAGATGGAGAGTCATAAAGTTAGTTTCTTATTCTTTGGCTCTCGACGAGAACTGTAATGCCAACGATTTTGCACTGTCAGCAAACTTCCTGAAAGGAATCGATTAAGATTTCAGTGTTACGGATGAATTAGGGACGCATTTAGTGTGTGGACGCAAGCAGCACGGCGAGAGCAGGAGTATCCATCATTCTAACCACAAGAAAACCCATGGGGTGGACACTGTCTGTGTAGGCAGAGAGTTTTGCGTGTACTGTGGGAGCTGGGGCTATGTCGGTGGAAGTTTAACTGCCGGTAGAGTCACACTTGCCGAACATACCCTGGATGAGTAGCCAGACGATGTGTATCCTGTAACGCCCTGTCATTCCCGTTCCTTTACTTACCTGCAAAAGCCGATAGGTGAACTATACAACTCGAAATCTGTTGCTATCTTTAGTTATTCCTTTCGCATATTCTACATCAAAGGATAGGAGGAAGTCTGAAACGCGGTGGACACAATTTTCATAGGGGAATAACTCATGATGACAAATCCTGGTCCTCCAAGTTTGGGGTTGTGCGGAAGGTCAGCTCCCATTCCACATTGAAAGACAGCCACTTAAAATTCCCAGTAATACGCCTCGGTTTTCGGATGGTTTTGATGGAATTCGACAACGGAAACTAAAATGGACCATTCGTTTTGGTATTTGGAATCTACAGGGCATCCGGAGTATACAACCACACGTTTTAATGCATATAAGATGGCACAACACATTGATGTATCGTGCTTTCCGAAACAAAAAAGAAATGCGCTGGTCCTGAAGGTCTGTTAGAACACGAATTTAGTGTGTGGACGCAAGCAGCACGGCGAGAGCAGGAGCATCCATCATTCTAACCAAACGTTGATCAAAATAACTAACTTTGAGGGAAGAAGTTAATGACAGACTGTTAAAGTTCAGTCTTAGAGCTATAGTCATGAATATAGTGATAGTGGGAGTGTACGTCCGTACTGAACATTCGCCGGTGAGGGTAACAGAAGATTTTGAACAAATGCTGGTAGAAACCATAGAAGCCGTTCCAGGTGGCTGATACTGGCAGAAGATTTTAACAGAAGAAGAGGGTGCGGGAGGCATAGTAAAGCTACTGGGATGTATGAAGAGGATGTTAGGAATGAGAATGGGAAAAGATTGAAGGATTTATTGGGGCAGTATGAATTACGAGAAGAAAATACATTCTTTGCCCATAAACATAAATACCTCGTAGATTTACGTGGTGCAGCCGTACGAGAGGGATGGCTTCAATTACTGACCTTCTGATCTTGAGGCTAAAGACCACTTTAAAAATTCAGGATATCACAGCTGAAAGAATAGCTGATTGTGGAAGTGACCATCATCTGGTGGAATGTAAAATTTATGTCATTGGTACTTTCAGGAGCAGTGGCGAACAGAAGACGACGCAACATGTTGAGATCATAAGTTATAACATGGATAATTGAAGGGAAGACTGTTCAAAAATGTTCAAACGTTTGTGAAATCTTATGGGACTTTACTGATAATTTCGTCAGTCCCTAAGCTTACACACTACTTAACCTAAAGGACAATAGACACACCCATGCCCGAGGGAGGACTCGAACTTCCGCCGGGATCAGCCGCACAGTCCATGACTGCAGCACCCTAGACCGCTCGGCTAATCCCGCGCTGCGGGAAGACTGTGCTAAGTACTTAAAACAGAGATGAACAAAAGAAATTGGAGAATGTAGAGAGAGTAGGAGAAGAGAAATAAGATAACGGAAACAATGAAAATGCGAATGAAGCCCTTTGAGAATATGAAAAGATGATGAAACTAGTTCGGTAAAATGCAGGAACAGCAGAGATGATTTAAACGAAAAACAAGTTTATTTGACATTCCTGAATGTGAATGACAGTCTAAGTAGAGATAGATACAGGATATTATATAAAGAAGTAAAAATAGAAGTGTTAAAAAGGAAAAAAGCCGTGGGATGAAAGATGTGAATATAAAGGGTGAACGTTGATAAAACCGAGAAACTGTAGGGACGGTTTCCCAACTGGAAATTGAGGAAAGAAGATCAGGCGAACACGTGTCCGGAAATGCACCGTTGCTGCGGTCGATTGCTGACGAATGAATGTGTTTCTGACAAAGTGGCGTGTGTTCCTTGTGTGTTGTAGTCTGTGTGATTGACGCAGCGTCCTGTAAACAGCATGTATTCATGTTGGGAACAAGCCGAGAAGGTGTTTCTGTACTGTCAGGCAAATGGAAACGGTCGAGAGGCAGCACGGTTATACCAAAAGAAGTAGCTTCAAAGACACCAACCACATCTCACAACATTTCAAGCCCTTTTTGGGAGTTTGTGTGATCATGTGTCCTTTCAGACAAACGAACGTGCAGGTAGGCGGCGGACTATGCGCACATCATATTTGATGGACCAGGTGTTGCCTCTAGACGGTTTCCATCTGCTTGGTCATAAAAAACACCATCTCGGCTTATTCCCGACATGAATACTGGACCATCCTCCTGCTTACAGTTAGCCGCGGCAATTACACAGCCTGCAACACACAAGAAACACACGGAACGTGGTCAGAGGAATTCTCATTCGTCAGAACCCAACTATCGGGGTGACCATGCGTTTGCGGACACATAATCATAGGACCTTTCCTCCTAAATTTCAAGTTCCCCGTCCCCGTAGTTTGTCGTTTTTATTAACATTCATCCCGTATGGAGACGATGATTGGTGGCGCTCATATGTTGAGGCACAGAGAGGAAAAAAATGGTTCAAATGGCTCTGAGCACTATGGGACTTAACATCTGAGGTCATCAGTCCCCTAGGACTTAGAATTACTTAAACCTAACCAACCTAAGGGCATCACACACATCCATGCCCGAGGCAGGATTCGAACCTGCGACCGTAGCGGTCGCGTGGTTCCAGACTGAAGCGCCTTGAACCGCTCGGCGACCGCGGCCGGCCAGCAGCTCACAGAGAGAAATAAAGAGAGTTCGAGTGTCAACTAGTGACAATTTATATCATAGTAATATTAGTTATGGTTAATGGTCAACTTATTTAAAGCATCTATTCTAGGAAAATGAGACTGAATTTTCACATGAAAGTCAGGTGAGGATGCAACAGGAGGAGTTATGGCGTTTACATGTGGAAGTTCTTCGTCAGGCGGTGAGGAGCCGTGAGATGAAGAAGACACTATGATATGGATAAACAAATCCAGAGCTGATGAAGTTAGGCCAATGGAAATCGTTGGAGATGCTAAGGAGGCCGTTTGACGGTGTATTAAATGGAGAAGATGTTCCATCGGAATGGAAAACATGTTGCCTAAGGTCGATGCATAGGAAAGTGTCATGTAATGGCCCAAATAATAGTAAGGAATTGGCAGTAGTCCATTTCGTTCCAAGGATGTATTAGAAGGTACAAAAAGAACTGGTGGAGAATGAAACAAGTAACAAGCAGCAAGAATAGTAAGCAGATTCCGAGCAGGAAGGTCTGTAATGGACGACACCTTCACACTGAAGCTAATATGTGAAAAACGCACAAAGGCTGGACTGGAGTCACATGTTGCACTGACTGTCATAGAGGAAGCATACGGTGTTGTAAACACCAACAGGGGGGAAAGTGAAAGAGATAGAGATGGATCAAAAATTAATTAAGGCTGTCATGAAATTATATGAAAATAAAAATCGAAGGTAAGGATTGGGAGTAGTTGGAAGGAGGAATTCGAGGTGAATAAGCGTCTTTGGCAGGAATGTGAGCTGTCACCGACCCTCTGTAAACTTTATTCAGAAGCAATCCTGCAGACGTGGAATGAAAAACGCCAGCTTACGGGAGACAGCCAGGTATTTATCCTGTATTTTGCATGTGGCCAGACTGTGTTAACAGAAGCTGATCTGAGCTATATGATACAAAAGCTGAAAGCGGAATATCATAAGGCTGGCCTGAAAGTAAATATGAATGAGTATAGCACTTGGCCGGAAAAAATAAACATTTGATATGTGGAGAAATAATTGTAGATGTGGGAGGGGCAAAATATCTTGGGGTATTATTTAATAAACGGTGCACTTGCAATGATTAAGACACTAGTAGGATTAATAAACGACGAGTTGTATCAAGGACAATGATATCTGTTTTCCGGAACAAAAAGATAAGATGGACAACAAAATACAGAAAGTGTAAGGTCAAAGTCCGTAGTATAGTTTTGTACGGAGCAGAAGCGTGGAACGTTAAGAAAAATAAATCAATAAATAAACTGCTTGTCACTGAGACGGATTACTTAAAGACGAAGCTCAAGCTGCTCCAGGATAGTAGGTGTAAGAAATGACGTAATCCGACAAAGGATGGTACCATGATGAGGGATTTATTAAATTAATTCCGACAGAGGAAGATGAGGCGGGAAATAGTCGTGTAATGCAGCGACAATGCTAAATTCACCAATGCGACCTATATGTTAACTGTTTAAACTTACGAAGTGCCTTGAAAGTTGTCACTAAAGGAGATATATTCATCTGTATTCATAGCTTGTGGTAAAGAGAATTTCTTAATCTCTACCAGACTGTCTAATCAGAAATGGGAAGACGTGGTTTATTATATCTACACCAGTTGGTTAGGCGTGGCAAGATGTTCAAGCCAGTGTTTGATCTCAAAGGTGAAATACCAACATTCATCACGGGAAAGTTTAAAACCGAATTTAAAGAAGTAAAATGGATATGCGACTGTGATCTACTGGTAGGTATAACTGCCCAATTGCAGGAGCTAAACGCTCGTCGTCAAGAATAAGCTCAGTTATCGTGTTGGCTTATGTCAAGGCATTGGAAAGAGAACTACGAATCCTGAAAACAAAAACAACATTTCGTGTATTTTTTTCCTCTGTAGCACCGTAATAGTAAATAAAATGAAATCGTTGACCGCGATTTCCTAGTCGGGTTCGGCCACCAAGAGCAAGTCTTATTTCAGTCGGCGCCTCCATGGGCGACTTGCGGCCGATAATAGGAATGAAACGATGATGTGGACAACACAACACGCAGTCCCAGAGAGAAGAAAATCTCCGAAACGGTCGGGAATCGAACCCTGGCCCACTGCAGGGGGGGCAAGTATGTTACCACCCAGCTAAGCAAGGAGGCACCGTGATAGTAAATATTCTGACAAATACTTGCATATCATATCTGAGCATTTTCGAATTCGATAATAGCTTCAATAACTTCGCGGACAGTAAAGCAAGTTTCATTATACACTCCTGGAAATTGAAATAAGAACACCGTGAATTCATTGTCCCAGGAAGGGGAAACTTTATTGACACATTCCTGGGGTCAGATACATCACATGATCACACTGACAGAACCACAGGCACATAGACACAGGCAACAGAGCATGCACAATGTCGGCACTAGTACAGTGTATATCCACCTTCCGCAGCAATGCAGGCTGCTATTCTCCCATGGAGACGATCGTAGAGATGCTGGATGTAGTCCTGTGGAACGGCTTGCCATGCCATTTCCACCTGGCGCCTCAGTTGGACCAGCGTTCGTGCTGGACGTGCAGACCGCGTGAGACGACGCTTCATCCAGTCCCAAACATGCTCAATGGGGGACAGATCCGGAGATCTTGCTGGCCAGGGTAGTTGACTTACACCTTCTAGAGCACGTTGGGTGGCACGGGATACATGCGGACGTGCATTGTCCTGTTGGAACAGCAAGTTCCCTTGCCGGTCTAGGAATGGTAGAACGATGGGTTCGATGACGGTTTGGATGTACCGTGCACTGTTCAGTGTCCCCTCGACGATCACCAGTGGTGTACGGCCAGTGTAGGAGATCGCTCCCCACACCATGATGCCGGGTGTTGGCCCTGTGTGCCTCGGTCGTATGCAGTCCTGATTGTGGCGCTCACCTGCACGGCGCCAAACACGCATACGACCATCATTGGCACCAAGGCAGAAGCGACTCTCATCGCTGAAGACGACACGTCTCCATTCGTCCCTCCATTCACGCCTGTCGCGACACCACTGGAGGCGGGCTGCACGATGTTGGGGCGTGAGCGGAAGACGGCCTAACGGTGTGCGGGACCGTAGCCCAGCTTCATGGAGACGGTTGCGAATGGTCCTCGCCGATACCCCAGGAGCAACAGTGTCCCTAATTTGCTGGGAAGTGGCGGTGTGGTCCCCTACGGCACTGCGTAGGATCCTACGGTCTTGGCGTACATCCGTGCGTCGCTGCGGTCCGGTCCCAGGTCGACGGGCACGTGCACCTTCCGCCGACCACTGGCGACAACATCGATGTACTGTGGAGACCCCACGCCCCACGTGTTGAGCAATTCGGCGGTACGTCCACCCGGCCTCCCGCATGCCCACTATACGCCCTCGCTCAAAGTCCGTCAACTGCACATACGGTTGACGTCCACGCTGTCGCGGCATGCTACCAGTGTTAAAGACTGCGATGGAGCTCCGTATGCCACGGCAAACTGGCTGACACTGACGGCGGCGGTGCACAAATGCTGAGCAGCTAGCGCCATTCGACGGCCAACACCGCGGTTGCTGGTGTGTCCGCTGTGCCGCGCGTGTGATCATTGCTTGTACAGCCCTCTCGCAGTGTCCGGAGCAAGTATGGTGGGTCTGACACACCGGTGTCAATGTGTTCTTTTTTCCATTTCCAGGAGTGTATTTCCTTCTCCAATCTTCATAAACACGTATGAAGTCACCGAAGATTAACTGAAGCCAGTTCAAAACTCCTAGTCTTTGGCGCCTGGCAGCATCGAGCTTGAATCGGCACTGCCCAGAATCAGAGTAGCTACATGTTTCTATGTTCCCGGAGTGTAACGCGGGTGTAAAGTGGTACAAGATGTTAATCCCATCGAAACAGGATTCTGTGAAACAACGTTGCGCAACTTTGCAAGTGGGGGCGTGTTCGGCGGAAGTTAGGCTCAGTCTGGCGTGCAGTCGCGCAGTCGTCAGTGTTATTGATGTCGCCTACCGTGGTTGCATTTTATATTTTCCAGTATGTGGATGACTGAAATTGCTTTGACACTAATTGAAGATCTTCAAACGAACAAGAACTTTAGTAGAACGTCACACATATCGAACACAGAAACCGCAGCAAACGAGGCAAACTAGGACAGACGTTAAAATGTTTATCGGAAAAGTTTGGCGTTTTAATAGCGGAGTAGAAAAAAAATTCATAGTTTGAAGAGTCAGTTGCGGCGGGAAGACAAGGAATTGGAGGAAACTAGGAGGAGTAGAACTTATCCCAAAATATGTTTATGCTTCAGAAATGAACCTCTCATGTTTCTCGTACAGCCAATCAATTAAGAGGAAGTCTGTAGCACTGATGTAGAATAATATAAGGTACCGATAAGAGAATATATAACCAATAAATGTTATGAAGTTCATATCATATTTACATTTTTTAGAAATATAGAACAAGGATTAGGAAATGGTAGCTTATATGTATTTTTTGAAATCATTTCGTCCTGAGAAGGCAATGAAATTTCAGATGATACAAACTCGAAATTTATTTCTGATATCCTGCACTTAGGTTGGAGATCTCCTCAAAAAATGGTTCAAATGACTCTGAGCACTATGGGACTCAACTGCTGAGGTCATTAGTCCCCTAGAACTTAGTACTAGTTAAACCTAACTAACCTAAGGACATCACAAACATCCATGCCCGAGGCAGGATTGGTTGGTTCAAATGGCTCTGAGCACTATGGGACTCAACTGCCGAGGTCATTAGTCCCCTAGAACTTAGAACTAGTTAAACCTAACTAACCTAAGGACATCACAAACATCCATGCCCGAGGCAGGATTCGAACCTGCGACCGTAGCGGTCTTGCGGTTCCAGACTGCAGCGCCTTTAACCGCACGGCCACTCCGGCCGGCGAGATCTCCTCGGCACAATTTGTAATCCCATATAAAGATTCTGCCGATGGCTTTTTTCCGCAGTGGTAACACCAGTTTCCGTCAGATCACCGAAGTTCAGCGATGTCGGGATGAGCTCGCACTTGGATGGGTCACTATCCAGTTTGCCGAACACTGTTGGCAAGCGGAGTGCACTTGGCCCTTATAAGGAAAACTGAGGAGCTGCTTGCCGGCCAGTGCGGCCGAGCGGTTCTAGGCGCTTCAGTCTGAAACCGCGCGACCGCTACGGCCGCAGCTTCGAATCCTGACTCGGGCACGGATATGTGTGATGTCCTTAGGTTAGTTAGGTTTAAGTAGTTCTAAGTTCTAGGGGACTGATGAACTCAGATGTTAAGTCCCATAGTGCTCAGAGCCATTTGAACCATTTGAGGAGCTGCTTGATGGAGAAGTAGCGCCGCCGGTCGTAAACTGATACCCGGAGACCGGTATGCTGACCATATGGCCCTCGGTATCCGCATCCAGTGACGCCTGTGGTTTGCGGATGACACGGTGTCCGGTCGGTAGCGTTGGGCCTTGACGGCCTGTTCGGGTGGAGTTTAGTTTTTATATAAATATCCCATGGGACTCTTTCTTGTCAAATGTGCAAGGTTGATCGTAATTTGTTTTTGAATGGTATTGTAAAAAGCATGCCTACTACAGATTCCAGTAAAACCCATTATTTCGCGGCCCCTATGCGAAATCCATTTTCAATACTGCGGTGTGAACGACTTAGAGGTTAATTAATATTTTATCAGCACGGTTATTTCAGCCAAGATATCGCTATATAAACCGTCGTAACAGAGGAAGCGCAAGCGCATCATCTGCTACAAACATCAACGGGGCGGAGTTCACTCTCCCTGGCAAATCGGGTGGGTTGAGGCAAACCCGATATTTCGTTATTTACTTTTACACGAACCGTGGTATAATTAAAGACTCAGAAATTCTCCCTTCACACTCTGCATCCAAACATTTGAAACAGTAGTTTGCAGCACCTGCAACAAGTACAACGATGCTGAGGAACTCCCTATAGCAGTAATAATTATAATAATAAAAACACGCTGCCACTGTGCTGTTTATTTCCAGAAGTAAATAAGAAACAGGTAGATCTGTGTGGTCCAGTTCCCGAACAACGTCGAACAAAACTGCCCCTTGAAGTATGGACAAGTGTGTTTGTTGTGGGGCTGCCCCTAAACAATGCGAAGCGTTGAATCGGTGCAGCCTCCCAAGAAATACTTGCATCGTACATCTTAGCAATGTGGACACCGCAATATTGCAGTTCTTCGTCGATACCAGGCTAGCGACCTTAGATTAAAATGTTTTCCCTGTACGAGAATTACAGAAAGTAAACAAGTGCATTGGCGACGACATAGGAAAGTTTGAGTGTAGTGTAGGGTGACCAAATTATTTTCGGTGAAAACCGGGACACATTCAACGGGGTGCCAATAGACACCACATTCCACATGTACCCAGGTTTCTTAATTTTAAATATTAATGGTTTGTTGATACATTTTGTTAACCCGATTATTATAACTAATAAGAGGATACAAAAGATTGATATAATCTAGATTATCTGTATAATTAGTGACATTTAATAAACGTATACAGTAATAAAGAAATGTATTACTATTTTACAGAATTTTACACCCATTCAACTTTTAATCAATTAATATTAACATGAGCTTTAATATTACTGAGCACTTGTAGATGGAATTGACTGTCCTTGGAGAAAAGGGTATTTTTCACTGCCTCCTGCCTTCTTGATCATGTCTTTGTTCTTTGAGACACAGTGATAAAACTCGGCACAATCCATTTTGTAGTTGTACAGGATCTGCAGGAGTCCACCTCCATTCTGTTTCTTTCATCAGTCCACTGGATATTCATGAACGAAAATATTCTTTCCACATTGGCATTATGGGATGGGATTGCAAATAAATACCTTGCAATTATTATCAACTCAGAGTAATGCTGAATACAGTCACAGTTTTTAAAAAAACTCACCCACTTCTCATGACATTCAATGGTTTTTTTTTTTTTCATCATTCCACTTGTGAAGACTTTCTTCAACAAAATTTGTCAGTATGCCGAACTGATCAAAGAGAATGGAATCATCGATTCCAATCTCTTTACTCTTCAAATAAGAAACTATCTCTTCAACACTTTCACATTGGCACTCTCTTCAGTAGCATCCAATCAAACACCGGCGATGAGGGTAAATATGAGGCGCTCTACTTGCTGAGATATTCTACACAAGTGTCATAAAATTTGTTAACTTCTTCTCTAAAACTCCTTTCCGCTGTTCCTGATACTTCTGCTCTTTTAAGGACAGATTTAACATTAAAGGAAATGAAGTGCTGTTCTCTCCTCTTAGTAACAGTTTCCAAGTTTCCAGAGTATTTTTCAAAACATCATTTAGCTCTATTACACTTTTCGTGCCTCCCTCAATTTCCTTTATCCCATGCTGCAAAGTGCTAAACTGACTGTGAATGAACCATAAGTAGGCTTCACTTAAAGGGTTACTGAAAAACTGAACCAATATTTTGGGGGCTTCGTCTTCATTTAGGAAAAAATCTTTTAACGGTTCAAACAGGCGGATTACTCTTTCAACTGCTGGAAACAGTGATAACCAGCGAGTTTTCGAGCGACACATTACATTCATATATTCAGTTCCCACATAATCACAGAACTCCTTAAGCCTCTCGGTTTTAACAGTATGTATGCAAAAGTGTGAGTATACCTTCATGACGATAGTTTCAACATCACAGCTTAAACTGTCAGCAGATGCCTGCACGCTATTGCGTAAAACATGTGCAGGGCACCCTATGCCTTCAAAGTTTTCATGCAATGTTGCCTTTAATTTGGTAAATACGTTGCATTTGCCTTGTATTTGTAAACCACCAAAGTTTGTGTTAGTGTTGTCTCCACAAAATGCCACACATTTATTTTTCTCAAGACTAAACATTTCGATAGTATTCATACAAAATCTTGAAATTTCGTCAGCTGTTTCATTAGGTAGGGAACTTACCTTCAAAAGCTTGGTTTGAATCCCTGATTAATATCGAGAAACTGAACAACAAACGGAAATATTTTAGTGGCCTTATGATTGCTGGCATCAGTGGATATCCTGTAGAAAGAAGGCTTTCCTTCTCACTCTGGGGAGCAATAACTACTTTCACTATGGCTGTCACTTTAGTTCTTGCTGAGCTAAACGATTTTTCAATAGAAAAATCATCAAACATAATGCTGTTAAGCTTATTAGCACAATCACTAGATCTATAAGTTTGGTGATGTTTTACCGTGTGGTAGGCTAGTGTAAGCTCGGCTGCTCGAACTTTCGTCTCTTCACTTGACCGATGTTTCGCAGAATAATTTTGCAGAGTTTTTACTGCAGCTCGGTGCACTGTATCTGTTAATGTGATTCTTTGACCTGATGTGATCAACTAGGTCGGAACGTCCACCATGACTTATACTAATAAAACAGTTACATACGGAACACTCTGCTTCGTAATCAAAACGACCTTTCTTAATGAAATTCCATTCCTTGGAATAATAGTCACTGAACTTGCAGGCACGTTTCGGCATTGCGTTTCACAGTACTGCGGCAATAATACCACTAATATGAGAAAAAAACTATTGCAGTTTTTCTGACAAAACATCAACTACTACACTGTTCTGACAATGAATGTGTAAGTGGTGCGACAATCGGACGGTTTCATAGCTCTGTTACAATAATACAAGTTACTACTTGTTGGCCAAAGTACCGCTCAAAGTAAATTATTGCCTGAGTGTATCAATACTGATACTGTGATTACTAGTATGGAACAATGGAGGTTTTAGACAAATAAGCTAAAATATATTAATTTCTTGTGTTGTATTTCATTTAATACAGCGAATTCCCAAAAATTTGAGAAAGTTTCACGAAATGAATTTAAAAACTGAATTCCGGGACACCGGAACACAGGGATGAAAACCGGGACAATCACGGTTTTCCGGGACGTTTGGTCACCCTAGTGTAGTCCCACAGCCATTCTTCTTTAAACCTTTGCCGCCGAGCTCGTGCTCCGGGTTGTTTCTGTGCACTAGACTTACAGTGTACCCTTACTAGACCCTAGTGGCAAATATATCCGCGGGGGGAAATATCACAGCCATCACAGGCACACTGTTTGGTTCAAACGGCTTGTGGCAGCTTATAAAAAAAACAGGCATTGCGAGACTCTTTCGAGAGAAACAGTGTCAAGTCTTTCACTGACGGATAAAATTGAATGCAACTTAAAGGAATATGGTTTTTCCTTTTGCTTTTAGACTGTAGTACATTCGGCTTTAATTATTTAAGTGAAATTTATATACATAGGGCCTGACCTATCTCATACAGGCGACAACATATTCAACACTTCACCAGTTTATTTACTTAGTTATTTCAAAATTACAGTTGTCTACAATATAATGAGTGAATCTCCACTCCACAGAACTCTTTGAGACCGCGATCTCGCAGTGTCTGAGTTTGTGAGATGTGTGAAAATCAGAGGGACCTTGCATCATACCTGTTACAAATGTAGACACAGCAATATCGTAGTTATTCGCCGATACCAGGCTAGCAACTTTAGATTAAAATATTTTCCCTGTACGAGAATTACAGCAAGTATACAAGTGCATGGACAATGGTTTAAGAAGATTTGGGTGTGGTTGGTTGGTTGGTTGGTTGGTTGTTTTGTAGGATTGAAGGGACCGGACTGCTACGGTCATCGGTCCCGTTTGGGTGTGGTCATGAAGCGTGTATGGGTGGCCAAAATCGTCAATCTGCCTGCGGAAGTGTAGTGACACAGGCGTTCTTCTTAAATCCTTGCCGCCGAGCTCGTGGTCTGGGTTTTTCCTGTGCTTCAACCGTCTACTCGCGCTGTATTTCCTTCCGAAGAAGAATGGCCTATTTCTGTCGTAAATCGACACTGAAGATCAGTTTTTGAGAGAATGTTCGTTGTGACACACTTACCCTTCCACTTCTGGAAGGAGATCATGGTCTGGTCAACGTCTGTTAAAGAACGGCTGCACTCTGCGTCTGCTCGATGGTTGTTGACTCGTCATCAAACTGTTGTTTCAGGAGCCTTGATGGATGAACTTACTCCTGCATTCAGAGCACCGCCTATTACAGTAGCGCATATTTCTACTTCACTCTCGCACCTCAAGAACGCTTTCATCGAATACAGTTGTGTCCATGCAGAACTGTCTCATACCAGGACTCCTAAGGCATGTTACTATTATTGCCTAATGATGAGAGGTCACACACGGAACATGGTGGAGAGCTGATATCCTGAGATAGCGTGGTCCGTGATGTGGCGTTCCGTGCACCATGTCTTCCTCGCCATGGCATAATCTATAGTTGTTAATGGGAAACACGTGATTCGACTACGGCTAGACGCTATTAATTTGACGGATGCTCCGCTTTGCCCCCAGCGTCAAACGCTTGACACGGATGAACGGCGATTGGTGTGTGGACCTTCTACACTGGTGTGACTGCTGATACGGAAATACTGGTTTTGCTTCTTAGTGCTGCTTCACATACTGCTGTGCGGCAGTCACTCCTATTCCCGTGGGCGACCTTCCTCCCACGCATGAAGATAAACGCAGTGACATGGGTCCGAGGACTGTTCGTTCATTATTTGTTTCAAGATGACAGTAAGAACATCCTTGAATTTTGGGCATTTCTTCAAGATCATCATACTACTAAAAATCGCCATTCGAGAAATCGTCAATATCACACCAAGGTTTTGCTCAGTGTTTTCATAGATCCTCCCCACAGCTGGGGTGTGCCGACTATGAGAAGGCGAATTCTTATTTGGTGTTGTTCCGGAGCATAAACCATGTAAAAGGACTATGGAATATTATCTAGATGTTAAGCACGGATCACGGCTGCTGGGACTAGAGGATTGACGTGAACGTATTCATCTTACGTTGGTATGTGACCGCAATTTTACTGTGTTTTGTATCGCCAGAAGGGCGTTCATGTGATAGTTATTTCTGTTTGTTATTTCGATGATGTTCCCAGTTCCTGAATGATACCCAGAAAAAAAAACATAAAAAAGGTTGTACTGTTAATAGAATTTTAATAAATTCAGCAGTAATAGTAGTTCGAGGCACGTTTTTATTTAAAAATTAGAAAATTATATTCACTTTGTCTAAAAGCATTAAAAGTGCTTAGGGCTACTGTTCGTAAAAAATGAAAAAGAAACGGTTATGGCGGCCGCTCGCGATAAGCGTCGAAATCAGAGTTCGAACCCCACTCCCACGAAAATTGTCCATATCGTCAATCCATTCTATAGCTGGAGATTGCCAGCAGCGGCGTTTACATATTCTGTAAAAGTTTCAGAGGTTGTTCAGAGATCCCTTCTGATTATTTCGGTATAAGGGATCCACTGTCTCTGGCGACTCGTCAGAGAGTTATTGCATTTCGTTGTGCGGTTATACTAATACAGAGCAGTACTACGGATAGGTTCAACGACGAAGAGTTGGCGATGTGCATCTCCTGCATTATGGGTTAACTGGATGCCTTCTACTTTATGAAAAAAGGAAATCGACTAGATCGCTAAATAAAATGTCTTTATTTATTACGATGTTTTGGCGTCTGTCATTCTCACATGTATCAAAGAAACTTAGAACCTGCGAAACAGGATTCAGTGTCATCAATAAAATGTTCTGATGATGGCAGATATCGAAACGTCATAACAACCAAAGACATTTTATTCAGTGATGTAAACCGTTTTATTCATAAAATATTCATGAGGATCGTGGAATCGTAGCACAAAGTCAGTTTCTTTATTAAGAATTTACTCGCTACGAAGAAACAGAGGCACAATGACGCTATGCTGGGTTGTTGGTACACAGACTGCGACCACGTCTCAGAACTTTTGCATCTGTACACAGGCGTCTCCGTGAAACTGGATCCATCCGTGTTAGAATGGGGGGTACCGCCTGTGTGAGGTACAGTAGAACACCCGATATGGAAGAGAATGTTAATGATTAATGAAAACCACCTCAGCTGTATTATTGCACATTAATTATGATACGACTGGTTCCTATCGTTTAATTTCATCTGGCTGCCTAGTTGTGCTGCAGTCGCGACATAACTCGGCAACCTGAAAATGTGCAACGAAACCGGTCGTAACAAATTGTTGTGCAATAATACAGCTGAGGTGGTTTTCATTTCCATTAACATTAGTGTCAGGTGTGGTGCTCAACACGATCAATGAAAAGAATGAGTTACACGCGACTGGTGACAATGCTGGCCGTATACTGTACCTAAATCATAATTACATTATTACATTTTAAGCAGACGCTGTAGACCGTCCGTCCATTAGGGTATCCCTAAAGAACATTTGAAAGTATATCGCGTGAATTCTGGTTCACCTTATAAATAGCCTGATTCAGCTACCCGTAACACTGTTGTTTATGCAACGCGCAATTAATGTTGTACATGGTCTTCGGAAACCACCAGCGAGATTTGTGTACTCTCCCTCGTTACACGCTACCTATTAGAACTACAGAAAAAATGAATGGAACTTCTATTACGGGAAATCTGAGGCAGTTACATTTTTTGGTTGGATGCATTTGCGCTAGAGATCGTAGTTTTCTAGTTATTCAAGGAAACAGTAGAAAGTGACATTAAAACCTCACTCCCACTAACACAATAAAATATATATATCAGTTCATGACATCCAGTCTTACAATTTTACTGTCTCTGATGGACACACGTCCAGATCATCCGCTCTCAAAACTCCGCCATTACTCTCCCCACATCCATCACTGCTGGCGGCTCACCTCCAACTACGCAACGCTACGCGCTGTTAACAGCCAACTGCCCAACGCTACAATGGCGAATATTCCAACAATGCAAACCAGCCACAGACTGCACACAGCACAGTCAGTGATTTTCATATAGGGCGCTACATGGCGTTATTAACATAAAAACCTAAACAGCCTACTTACATAGCCCCCATGCTCCACACAAAAAAATTTTGCAAATTGTTTTGGGCAGTGGCCAATACATATTTGAAATTTTTTTTTATAATTACAGTAACAAAGAAATCAAATGCACACACTTATTGTTACACTGTTCGTCAAAAGCAAAACTTGTTCTCATAAAGACAATCCAGATCATTCATCACAGTATTATTTCATTGCATAAAGTCTGATCAGTAAAAGAAAATGCAAACGCAAGTAGTGGATTTCCATGATGCCATGAAGAAATAGTGTTGTTCTTCCAACGGAAAGACAGTGCTGACTCTTGACATGCAGACAGGTAATGGGCCACAACAGAGCAAATGTACCGCAGAGTCAGTCGACGTTTTGAAATATATTGGTACGTAGGTCATCACAGAGCTGACCCACTGTAGTCCTGGTAGAGAGAATGGTATTGGTGGGCCACCAGAGGTGCAGACCCACCTCAGTCCTTTTAGAAATAATGGTATTGGTGGGTCACCAAAGGTGCAGACCCACTGCAGTTCTTGTAGAGACGGCCAGCAGCCATCTGTTGCGACTGTGCAGGTGCACAATCACCATTGAAAAGTCCTGTGGACAATATAGCAAGTCCATAAACCACCACTTGTGCACTCACAAAGTTTTTGGAGTTGACCTTAGAACCAACAATGCTGTTAACCAGTCCCTTGCTGAATTATTAACACACGTGCAAACACTAACAGTACCTTTTCTTTTACATATTGTGCATACACTATGACCAACAGAAACGTGTGCAGTGAAATGTGACTTAATTTGAAGAACTGGTATCTATACAATTATAAATTTACATCATAAGAATACAGTTACAAAGGTAAAAAATACATCATTATGGAACATAACAATACAGATAACATTTGTAGTAATACGGGCTTTACAAAAGAATAGAAATAAACATATACATCAGTGTTACAGGAATTATGACATAAGTACATACTTAAAAGACCAGAATAACTTTTGAAACATCAACTTCACGCATGAGCAACAAAACAGAATGAGTAATGGCTAAACATCCTTACAAAGTAAATAACATATTATTAGAAAAATTCTTCAACATAACTCTTATCAGCTAAACACATAAAGATGGGAAGAACACAAATACAGAAGGGTACACAAACACATAGCGGAATAACACAAAAGGAAAGGACAGGGTTCGTTTTCAGTGTAACATTTGGTACTGCAGTCCAACCCAAAACTTCATTCCATAGATCTTTCCTCTTATTTCAACATTTGTTTCCACCAAAGAAATCCTACCCTAGCATGCTTTCTGTATTTATACGTTCATATTTTTCTTACCTCATTATTTATTTTCCATTATCTTACCTCATCATTTATTTCAAAGAAAATCCTACCTAAACCTGTTGTCCCTAAACCACACTTTTTTGTTCACATCCTCTTTCAAAATCCTTTTTGCCACACCATTTTCTCATAGCTTCTCAATGCAATTCCTCCAATTCAACAAAACTCATTCTCTTATACAACTTACCCCCTCTTAAGCTAACTTAAATCTACTGAGCTCAGATGCTAAACTAAGGGACGAGACAATGCAGCAGCACAAAACAATTAACGCAAACAGTGATGACACAAAATGCAAATTGGCAAAGCAAGCAGCAATAAATATAAATTAGCAAAGCAATTGCAATATTATCACTAATATAAGCCAATGTGCAGCAAAAAGAAAAATAAATCAGTAGTAAAACTGGCTTAACAGAGTAGTACAAAGTCAAATTCAGTAACACTATGCCTGGCAAACAGCAGCAGCAAATGCAATAACTTATATCTAAACATGACAAAGCTCAAGTAGAAAAAATATTACAGTAAAAATAGGAAATGTCTAGTACCTACGTCAGAACTTAACACTAGAGTGATGCATCATGACAAATTACTCTATGAAACAAGTTACCCAGTCATTGAAAAAAATTATGTATGCATATCTTGTGAAGGGAAATGTCTTTTTGTGCTCCCTGGTTTTTTTTGTTTTTTATTTTTGTTTTGGGAAGTAGATCATAAAATTATTATTTTCTGGATCTGTAGGCATGAAATATCTATATTAGTACATCTATTAAATTTTATTTGAACCAATGCTGCAGTGCAGCTAGAAACTAGATATTAAACAAAATGAGTAAATAAATACATAAAGCAAGACGTGAAACGTCATTCACTAGGCAAATGTCGTCTCCAAAGTCAGTAAAAAAATCTCTCAACTAGAAAGACAATAGATGTAAAATGTTTCTCATCATTTCATTAGGCATTTTAGTAAATATCACAAATTAAGAGCTCCACAGTGTAATCATATGTTTTCAAGATTTAGCGTGTCGTATTTGCGATGCTTTCTACAAAGAAATGTCAATAGCGAAGTTAATGTCCTCTTTTTTCTCCACCTAATGCATTTTCCTCCAGGCTTCTCGCACAGCTGGGCGACAATGACGCATTACGTGAAGGTCACTTAACTTTCTTACCGAAATATTTACGACAGCATTTTCCGGTACAATGACAGTCACATGTAAAAATTTTCACAGGTAGAAAATTTGCGTTACAAATGTGTAGAAACAAAATCCTATAAATATAAGTGTTCAAATATTTTCGCCAGCATTGTGATACATTCACACATTTACACACATTTCATAATTCTCACAGTACGATTCTTGGTGTCCAACATCCTTTTCCGCAAATCAGAGTCCCTAACCACTACTCATTACTCTTTACCTTATTACACATATACATATTCGTCGACACTTCTTCAATATTTCATCATTATAAATATGTAGCATAATCAAATTCAGCATATAGCATCATCTCATTGATCATAAACATACGTCAACAGCATAATACACATCGTCGTCGTAATAATAACATCATAACGCCTCAGTCAAATTTCAGAAATGTCGTAGCTTTCTGCAATAATTTCAAAACCTAAATAAAATTCTCTGCTCATTTCAATGGTGTCATCTACCTCAAACGTACTTTAAAAATCACGATCCCATACCAAATACATCATTCAAAGCTCTCATAGTATCACAATGGTTACGAAAAAAATATGAACAGGACACGAAGTACAGACGAAATACAATTTCTTACGTGTGAAGTTATCCAGTTGTGTAACTGCGTAAACATGTGTCACCCACATAGAAAAATTAAAACATGTTTGTCTCTCTCAGTTAAATGATCAAATAGCTGTGTAATTTATGTGATAGAGAAATATGGTACCGATGTGTGAAATTGTATAAACAAATTCGATATTAGCTAGGGCTCTTTGTGCTTGCCAAACACATGGTACACAAAGTAATCGAGTACCCCCCTGAGGATTAATGTAATTATACCCTCAGGTGTTACAGATTACAGCAATCGAATGAAATGTACCATGGAAACCCTTTGTATCTTTGTAATTCAAAAATCTTTAAAAATAAATGTTTTAAGTACAAAATTAATTACTCAAGTACGTGTAATGCCGCACTAAATTGTGCGTATTGTTGTAACATAATCTCTGTCATTACTTAAGGGTAAAAATGTACTAAGTGTCGTAATTATCGTCGTCCGTAAGCAAAGTTATGTAGAAGTCAATGTACTTACCTCGTAATAAACAAAAGTGAAATGCTATGCGTATAGATATCGTAGTTATTACTTACCTTACCGTGATCAAGAAAGTACTATAATGTAACGTATGTTGTGCTATGGAAAAGGTTGTCTCATTGTAGCTATACCACAAAAGTTACTACTTAAACATGTTTTCCTTTCCAGAAGAATTCAGAAAAACTGTGCAGAGATAAAAGAGATACAGCACAAAAGCAACGATGTAAATTGTGTCACATATTAGTAGCGTCATGATATAATCGTGTAGTTGTCAAATAAACTAACGACACTGTCATCTGGTATCTCTCAGAAAGCACTTTAAATCCATAATGTATTTTCAAGTAAATCAAAATGTTGCATTAAAATCTCATTAGCAGTATCTGTTCTAAGTATGCAAGCCTTATAGTCGTTACTTAATGGTGCAACTAGCAAGCAAGAATGTACACACACGGTAACATTGTGTCCTCTGTTCACTATAACAATGCATTTGCAATTACTTGTCTAAATAAGTTCCCTAGGTTCTTGACTGGACAGTTAACTTTAAAACATAGTGTGGTGTCACCGCCAGACACCACACATGCTAGGTGGTAGCCTTTAAATCGGCCGCGGTTCGCTAGTATACGTCGAAGCCGTGTGTCGCCGCTATCAGTGATTGCAGACCGAGCGCCGCCACACGGCAGATCTAGAGAGACTTCCTAGCAATCGCCCCGGTTGTACAGCCGACTTTGCTAGCGATGGTTCACTGCCTACTTACGTTCTCATTCGCCGAGACGATAGTTTAGCATAGCCTTCAGCTACGTCATTTACTACGAACTAGCAAGGCACCATTATCAGTCAGTATTGATATTGTGAATCATGTACCGTCAAAACCGACGTTTATCATTAATGGATTAAAGTTAAGAATTCCACCAGCTACGTCCGTTTTTCTAAATTATAATTTCCTTGTCATGTTCCAGACCTCCCGCCAGCCTGCGTGAGCTAAAACGCGTGCCTTTCGGCCTCTTTTTATAAATCGGTGTTGGATTTCTTTCCAACCACAACATTGGCGACGAGGCAAAACCGCGTTCTTATCGATATTGCCCTGATTTACTTGTGTAATGGCTTCGCCACAATCTCCAGATGTACTGTCCGAATATTATCGCTTACAGAATCAGCAGACGCAGGCCTTACTGGATGCCCTTGGACAGCTCATCCAGGGTCAAGGTGCGATGCAAAACGATGCGGCAGCAGCCGCTCCACAGTTAACGCAGCCACAACACGCAGTTGCACCAACTTTTCGACCTTTTGATGCTGCACTGGAAAGCTGGACGGAGTAATCACGCCAATTTGGATTCCATCTCGCCGCCTACAGGTAACGAGCGGCAGCCTTATCTCGGTCGGCATACAAACGTACCGTGTGATAGTCACAAGACGTAGCAACTCTGTCCTACGAAGAAATTTTGCCTGCATTAGATGCATATTTCAATGAATCAGTCAATGTAGTTGCGAAACGGTATACCTTCTTTCGTACAAAACGTATGGCAGGTCAGACTAATCGGGAGTGGGTTGCAACCTTGCGAGGCCTTACTAGAGATTGTGCTTTTGAGTGTCAATGTGGACTCCCTTATTCAGATACTATGGTATGTGATGCAATTCCACAGAACGTTTCTGATGTTCGTATAAGGGAACATATTTTGAAACTAGTCAATCCCTCCCTTCAACAAGTGATGGACATATTGGATCGGCAGGACACACTTGACTCTGCTCAGGAATCATTTGAAACTTCGCCACCCGTGTGCCAGGTTATTTGCTTTTGCTGTAATAAAAACGGACATGTTCAGAGTGTTTGCCAGAAAAAGCTCAGATCGGAAGCTCAAAACCATTCCAGGCCCTTTGCTTCGCGCCGGATTCGAAACAAGGATACTCAGGCTCGTGAAACTTCGCCCATGGAAATTCACGTAGTTCATTCCACTCCGCTCAGTGCCACTCTCTCTAACAGTGATTGTGTTCGTCCCACAAATAGTGTGCATCGACATCGCCAAAACTCCCGTCAAGTCGCAAGTGATTTTGTACGAGTATAAATTCACGTTGAACGAGACAGTCGCTCTTGTCGTCAGCAGGAAAATAAACTATTTGTGGACTTGGACATTAACGGCAAAGTGATACCATTCCAGCTCGATATATGGGCTGCAGTTTCACTGATCAATCAAGACACGTACAAACAGCTGCGCACACCTCCGTTGCGTGCCGCAAATGTTATGTTAACTAGTTATTCAGGTCAGGATATCCCTTTGTTAGGACAGTGCAGCCTTCTTGCAACATACAAAGGACAAACAAAACTTGTCTCATTTTACGTCCTTCGCTCTTCTTCTGCAGTGAACTTGTTTGGTTTCGATTTATTTCAGTTGTTTAACTTGTCTATAGTAAATCAGGTTCTATCAGTGAACCAGACCGTGCCTTCAGACAGTGTTTCTCGTCTATGTGAAGAATTTGCAGACATTTCTGCACCGGGCCTCGGTTGCGCTAAGAACTATAAAGCACATTTGGAACTGAAAGTAAACGCACAACCGAAATTTTTCAGACCGCGCAATGTTCCCCACGCATTGCGTGATGAGGTCGCAAGAACATTACACGATTTGGAATCATAAGGTGTAATTGAATGCGTGCAGGCTTCTCTCTGGGCATCACCCTTAGTAATTTTGCCAAAACCTTCCGGAAAATTGAGACTTTGTGCGGACTTCAAGGCAACAGTGAATCCACAACTAGTAATTGCAACTTTTCCTTTACTCCGCCCAGAAGATCTTTTTGACGAACTGTACAGATGCGTACCTGCAAATACCAGTGGACGAAGAATCCCAGCGCGTTTTGGTGGTTAACTCGCATCTTGGTTTGTATCGCCATTCGGGTGTGCATCCGCCCCTGCATTGTTTCAGCAATATCTACAAACTGTTTGTGCGCCGGTCCCTACTGCAGCAAACTATCTGGACGATATTGTGATCTCTGGAAAGACGGAAGAAGAACATTTAGCCAATCTCAGAACATTATTTCAGGTCTTACGACAAAATGGTCTTCGCTTGCGGAAGGACAAATTTGTGTTTTTTGCTCGTGACTTGCCATACCTGGGACATGCACTCAATGTCCGGGGCATACATCCCAGTCCCACACACCTTCGTGCCATACAAGATTTGCCTTTGCCGAAGAATTTGAAGCAGCTACAGAGTGTGCTGGGAAAAATAAATTACTATTACAGATATGTGCCACATGTCTCTTCCATTACAGCTCCACTTCATCGCTTACGCCGTAACGGTGTTCCGTTCGTCTGGACGACGGAATGCGAACGCGCCTTTCGCCCAGTTGAAATTGGCGTTGCTTTCCAATACGTGCCTTACGCCATTCGATCCCCAGAAGCCCCTTTTGTTGATGGTGGATGCATCGGATTTCGGGATCGGTGCTGTGCTTGCGCACAAAGATGGATCGCATGATCGCCCTATTGCCTTTGCGTCCAAGTTGCTCTCGTCTGCGCAAAGAAATTATTCACAGATCGAGAAAGAAGCATTGCCATTTGCATTTAGTGTTACAAAGTTTCATGATTTCTTGTATGGTCGTCACTTTACCATCATCACAGACCACAAACCTTTGACATCGCTTTTTCATCTGAACAAGCCTGTACCTCCACGTACAGCGCAGAAATTCATTCACTGGTCTATTTTCCTCTCGCAGTACCACTACGATATCTTGTATCAGTCCTAAGCACGAAAAAGCCGATGCGTTGTCCCGTTTGCCTGTGTCTGAGGATAGTGCATTCGATTCCTCCGAACTTGCTTGCATGTTCATTGATTCGGAAACCAATGACGTGGTCGAATCGTTTCCGACTGATTTTCGTCGTGTAGCTACAGCCACAGCTGCCGACCCTGTCCTTGCTACCGTTCTGCGTTTTGTTGCTACACAATGGCCCTTGTCAAAGTCACGGATCGGGGACCCGTTGGTTCGCCGATTGTTTGCTCACAAGGAGAGACTTTTTGTTCGACGTGGTGTTTTGCTGTTGCGTTCTGATAATGATCAGTCCAGGGTCGTAGTCCCACGTTCGTTACAGTCCTCTGTCTTACAGCTTCTCCACCAAGGACATTGAGGTATAGTGAGAACGAAACAACTTACTCGTCAGCACTGTACTTGGTTCGGAATCGATGTCGCGTTTACGAATATGTGCTCTTCTTGCATGGTGTGTGCCGAACAACAATCAGCACCAGCGCGGAAATTCTTTGCATGGCCAAAAGCCACTTCCCCTTGGCAACGCTTACACATCGATTTCGCTGGTACATTCTGGAATGCTCGATGGTTGGTTGTGGTAGATTCATTCAGTAATTTTCCTTTTGTTGACCGGATGTCTTCCACGACGTCATCTGCCACCATCCAAGCGTTATCTGCTATCTTTTGTATTGAAGCTCTTCCACAGACTATTGTTTCCGATAATGGCCCACAATTCATGTCCGCAGAATTTCAGTCATTCTGCAAGGCCAATGGTATTGAACATCTGATGTCCGCGCCGTTTTCGCCACAGTCAAACGGTGCCGCTGACCGATTTGTCAGGACTTTCAAGTCACAGATGTTAAAGTTGAAAGGGTCGCATTCTCGGGAGGACGCGTTATTGCTCTTTTTGCCCTCGTATCGCTCTCAGCGCCGAGATGGTCGCTCGCCTGCTGAATTGCTCCACGGTCGTCATCATCGAACCTTGATGTCTTTGCTACATCCACCGCATCAGGTTCCTGTGCAGCGGCAGACACCTGATTTTGCTCCAGACGACGTTGTCTACTATTGCCGCTATCGAGGTTCACGGCGTTGGCTCGCAGGGCGCGTTCTTCGCTGCCTCGGCCGCGCTATGTATCTGGTTTTGGGGGCCTCTGCTGAGGTGCGTCGGCATCTCAATAAGCTGCGCCTCTGTCGTCGCACGGGATCTGCCACTCCCCGTCTGTTTTCAGCGTCGGTGCCGTCCGGTCAACGCCCTGGGGACCCATGTACTGGCTCGCCTCAGCCCCAGGTGTTACCGACGCTGCCTTCCATATTGCCCCAAGGCGACGCGCTGCCGCCGCCGACTGTTCTTCCGCCGGCGACACCCACAGTGGACGCTTCGCTGCAACCGCCGGGTGCCTCCCTGGGTCACGCGCCGCCGATAGCTTCCCGGGACCAGTTGTCCTCCGACATAGAACTCTTGCCCGCTCCGGACCATGTGTCGTCTTCGCCCGTCGGGTGCCCCGGCCCGATGGAGGTCGACCCTTCGGCCCCTCCTGTCTCTCTACGGGTGCATACACCGCATGTTGGTGTGCACCCTGGAGCGGGTTTTCAGGCGTTTCCTAGCTCCCCGCGGTCCGAATGGCAGGGTGCGGGTGGCACAGCCTCGCCTGTTGTTAGGCTCCCCACCTCGTCGCATATGTCAACATGGGGTCCTCCCCACGGCGGGCGGAAGCCTTATACCACAACCGTACGCCGATTTGCGGGGAAGGAATGTGGTGTCACCGCCAGACAGCGCACTTGCTAGGTGGTAGCCTTTAAATCGGCCGCGGTCCGGTAGTATACGTCGAACCCGCGTGTCGCCACTATCAGTGATTGCAGACCGAGCGCCGCCACACGGCAGGTCTAGAGAGAATTCCTAGCACTCGCCCCGGTTGTACAGCCGACTTTGCTAGCTATAGTTCACTGCCTACTTACGTTCTCATTCGCCGAGACGGTAGTTTAGCATAGCCTTCAGCTACGTCATCTGCTACCACCTAGCAAGGCGCCAATATCAGTCACTGTTGATATTGTGAATCATGTACCGTCAAAACCGACGTTCATCATCAATGGATTAACGTTAAGTATTCCACCAACTACGTTCGTTTTTCTAAATTCTAATTTCCTTGTCATGTTCCAGACCTCACGCCAGCCTGCGTGAGCTAAAACGCGGTGTGACATTTTTGTACTAGTAGCATGAAGTGAAAAATTTTATGGCAAAGACTAAGTTAAAAAGCAGATTATCTTTCAATAAAAGGTTTTACATGTGAAATGTGATGCAATCCTTTACTCTTCCTACTACGCAGAGTTTCAACATCAACGCAATTATCATGTAGTATACGTCGGATTCTGTAAGGTCCATTGTAAATCAGAAAGAATTTGTGACTCAAGTGTTTCTTCTTATGTGACAATGAATGAGCTTTAATGAGAACTTTCTGACCAATATATAATTTCTTTACATTTGGTTTACCGTGCAGTTTTCTCCTTGCGTCTGCTATAGATTTTATATTTTTAATAGCCAAATCAATTATCTCTTTGTGTCGAAGTTTACGTGCATGCGGGAAAGCTACAAGCTCTCTGATTCTGTTCGGTGGTTCTTCATTCTTCAGTACAAGAATAGGTGGTAAAGCAATGGAGTCATGAGGCATTTCATTCAGCAGGTTTTGAAATAAGTGTAAATATCTGTCTCAATGCTGATGATTTCTGTGACAGTAAAATCTGCAAAGCTTAGTGATTTCTTTCATAATCCGTTCAGACGGGTTACAATGTGGTGAGTACAATGAAATAAAAACGGGTTTGATTTTATGGTTCCGAAGCATGCGTGACCAAACATCAGATCTGAATTGCGGTCCGTTATCTGAAATGACTTTACTAACGTGTCCAACTTCACGTAAGAAATTTTTAACAAAGACCTTGTATACAGACTGTCCAGTGGCTTTACGTAACGGAGTGAAAGAAACAAATTTTGAAGTAAGTTCAACAGCGACTAGAACGTACGAAAATCCATTCGATGTTCTGACAAGGGGTCCCAAGAGATCAACAGCAGCAAATTCTTTTAATTTAGAAGGAATGATAGAAAACAACGGAGCACGATGTGAGATAGTAGATGGTTTCGCCTTTTGACAAAGTTTACAAATAGACAAGACTCTTAGAATTCTCTTTACCATATTGTTAAAATAACAAGTCATTCGAAGAATATGATAACATTTTCGTGGACCAAAATGTGCATAGCTGAAATGAATGTACCAAATGAGCTTATTAACAAAATCGTCTGGAATGCCAAGTACCCACAGCTTGTCATCAACAGTGCAGCGTTTGAAGAGTATGTTGTTTCTAACCAGATAATAATGCCGAATCTGAGTGTGTGTCTTTTGATACCATTTACTTTTGATGTCTTTCCAAATCGGATCATTATCTTGTTCATGAGCAATGTCCTTTAAAGATGTGGTGATGAAATTTTCAAAGGCGACTTTCTGAATGTAAAGAATACTGAAATTTTTCTCGAGGTTGCCTTCTGTGCTACTTTTCTCAAGCCCAGCCGGTGCGCGTGACAGTGGGTCCGCAACAATGTTCTCCTTGCCGGGAATGTAGACTATTGTGAAGTGGAATTCTTGCAGAAACAATGCCCAGCGTTTTAACCTGTCATGATTTAATTTTGAAGACATAATAAATTGTAATGCACGATGATCACTGTATACTTTTACGTGCTTACCGGAAAGAAAGAAATTGAATTTGTTAAATGCCCAAACGATAGCTAAAGCTTCTAATTCAGTACCGGAATATTTTCTTTTCAGATTTTGTTAGCACTCAGCTAGCAAAAGCAATGGTTTTCTGAACAGTAGGGTCATTTTCTATGGCTTCATGAAATAAATGGGCACCAAGACCGGCTTTAGAAGAATCCGTGCTAAGGCAAAAATCTTGTGAGAGATCTGGATGAGCTAGTATTGGCGCGTTAAGTAGAGATTCTTCCAAAGAATTGAATAGCAACTGTGCTTGTTCGTCCCAGTTCCAAATAGTATTTTTTCCAGTGAGAGAACAAAGTTTTTGTGTAATTAGAGTTTGCGTATTCAGAAAACGACGGTAAAAATTTACGAGACCTAGAAAACTTCGGATTTGTTTTTTTGTAGGTGGAACTGGAATGGCTCTGATTGCTTCTAACTTTTCAGGATCCGGATGAATGCCTTCAGAAGAAATAATATGTCCCAAAAACCTCACCTTTGACCAATTGAATTCAGACTTTTCCAAGTTAACTGTAATTCCAGATTCTGCAAAAATACGTAGCAAACTGTCGAGGATGCGATTATGTTGTTCCCATGAGGTTTCTGCTACTAGAATGCCATCCACATATAAGGTGATGTCACGTTTTAAGAAACCAGGTAATATGGAATTTAGCCCACGAATGAATGCTGCCGAAGAAATGTTGAAACCAACAGGAAGTTTCCGAAATTGATAACAAACGCCGAAACAAAGAAAAGCTGTGTATTTTCTACATTCTGGATGAAGTTCGATGTGATAAAAGCTGGATCTGAGATCAATGGAAGACAACACTTTTACACCATTAAAATTTTGAAGAAGTTCTTCAAACGTTTGCGGCCTGTCTGTTTCAGTAAAAATAATAGTACTGATTTGTCTCGAATCTAAGACAAGCCTGATCGATCCAATTTTCTTCTCAACAACATGTAATGGATTGTTGTATGAGCTTACTGTAGGCTCAATAATGCCCTCGTCAAGCATAGATTGTATTTCTATTCTAACACGGTCCCTATAATGTGCTGGAATCACGTTTGGTCTAACACAAAATTTAGTATGCTCACGAACACGAAATTGGTATTTAAATCCCTTGATTGTTCCTGTTTTGCCGGCCAAAGTGGCCGTGCGATTAAAGGCGCTGCAGTCTGGAACCGCAAGACCGCAACGGTCGCAGGTTCGAATCCTGCCTCGGGCATGGATGTTTGTGACGTCCTTAGGTTAGTTAGGTTTAACTAGTTCTAAGTTCTAGGTGACTAATGACCTCAGCAGTTGAGTCCCATAGTGCTCAGAGCCATTTGAACCATTTTTTTGTTCCTGTTTTGTGAGTAAAAACTGTGGAATGTGCTTGTAAAATCTCAAATAGGTCCTTCCTATCAGTGTCATTACAGTTCTCAATTGTTTGAATTTTATTCTGAATTAACTCATTAGTATCAAATACGCCGTCGATATCATCCCTGTCAGTACTTGCTCAGTGATTGTTAGTGTCAAGTTCCGTCCAAAATTCCGAACTGTTGTCTAACAGGAGGTAAAGTCGATTAATTTCCTCGTCATGGTTTGAGAGCCAATCTTCAAATTTCAAAGCTATTGACTTACTTTCTTTCTCTAAACTTATTTCAGCATCGTGAAAGTTTAAGATTGCTTTGTATTCATTAAAAAAGTCTACTCCCAATATAATTTCCGTCGACAATAATGGAACAATAGGAATGTTCATAGGGAAGCGGTGACTTTGACAAGAGAATTCTAAGTTGGTTTGTTGGCGTACATCTACACTTTCTCCAAAGATTGCACCTTGTAATTTAATCTTACGTAACGGAGGTGTGGGGCAATCGTTCGATTTGTTGCATTTGCTAAAGGCTGTTTCACTAATTGCTGAAGTGGGACTGCCAGAGTCAAGTACTGCTGTAAATTTTACGTCATTTACTGTAATGTGAATCACAGGATATGCAATGTTGATATGTTTTACGTCGTGTTCCTGGAGTAAGATGTCCCTAATGTCTTCCATTTTTATGTAATTACTAGCCACGGCAGCTACGTCGTCAGCTTCATAAGTACGTTTTGTGGCTGCCAGCGGTGTGAGTCATTTTGCATATTGTCTCTTTGTTAACGTGCGTCGTTATTGGGATTTGGAGATCTAACTTCTACAAATTCACCTTGTCGAGAGGGCCCTGCCCTGTTTGAATCCCGCCAGTTGTGATGAAATTCAGGTCTGTCGTTTTGTCGGTAGTTTACATAGTTTCTTCTTTGTCGGTCATGTGGTGGAGACTTTCTCCCGGAACCGTAACTGCGCGGTGGGCCGTTGCGTCTGCGTTATTCTGTCTCCCTTGATAATAATTACTTTGGTTCCCATATTGTCTGTTTCTCTGACTGTCTCTGTGATAGTCATTACTGCGGAGAAGTGATCTTTCCCTGTAATTATGACTACTCTGCCAACGGTTGCCATATGTGTGGTGTCTGTTTTGGTCACGATTTACGTTGTAAGAATAGCCTTGTCATGTATAGTTATTATTTCTGTCATCGTGGAATTGTGACGGAAGTGACCTGTAATTGTTGTGTTCCGCGATTGTCAGTGTCAATTTCCAATTCTTGTAAGAGTCCCCAAAAAGCTTGAATGTCGTCTTTGCAACGTCCTGCCAAAACAAAGTGTCGTAAATGTTCAGGCAATTTGATTAGGCAAATGTGGATGAGTTCTGCAGGGCTGTATGGGTTTGACAGGTACTGATTCTTGCGCAACATGTCTTCAAAATATTTCACACGACGGGAAAATTCAGACTGTTCGAAATGTTTCATTATTATCATGCTATGTTTTACTCGGTCTTGTGTAGCTTGAGACCAATGTGCTGAGAGGAGGGCATGACAAAATTCTCCTTCACTGTGACAATCGTGAATGACCGATCGCATTCTTACAGCTGGTTCATTCTCTAAATAGCCACACATAAATTCTAATCTGTGCTCTAATGACCAGTTGGGAGGAAAACAATCAGAGAATTGATGAAGCCACGCTTTTGGATGAATGTCGTTGCCAGAATTCTTAAATGTTTTGAATTTACGTGTAGTAATAAACAGCTTATAGTCAAAATCATCATGTCGGCGAGTCGCATGTCGGTCATTGTTACGTCGTTTCGGCGGTTCCATCTCAAAATTCTGTGTACCTGGCCAATTTCAATCATAATTTCCGAAGTGCCCTGTGTTATTATTTTGTGGCTGTTCCGTATTTCCATGTCCCACTTCCCGTATTGGAGCGCGAGTGTCCTCTGAAATATATAATTCATGTATTACCTGTGTCAACTGATCTTGTACTTCCCGGATTTCTCTTTGGTGTTGCGTATTAATTTGACTCTGATTTTGTTTGAATTTCCTAATTTGTTCGTACTATTCTGTATCACTAAAGACTACCAGTTATGTGTCATTCAGATTATCATCTACCTTCGTAGACATAGCCGGGCGGAGTGGCCGAACGGTTAAAGGCGCTACAGTCTGGAACCGCACGACCGCTACGGTCGTAGGTTCGAATCCTGCCTCGGGCATGGATGTGTGTGATGTCCTTAGGTTAGTTAGGTTTAAGTAGTTCTAAGTTCTAGGGGACTTATGACCACAGCAGTTGAGTCCCATAGTGCTCAGTGCCATTTTTTGAACCTTCGTAGACAAATTATTTAGCTGATACGAAAGTTCGACTACTATCTCTGATAATGAACTAATTTCCTCCATGTGTCTTTCTGAACCAATTTTCAGAGTATCTTCCCATTAAGTTTTCCTGAGTTTTTGCAAGTAGCGTAACCGAATCGGTAGATGCAACTGAGTCAATTTTAACCCGCAAGGTCTCGTGATTTTCATGAACAATAGTTTGCCGTTCTTTTATGGCTGCTTCGTGATTCTGTAATGCATTTTCATGCCGCGGAAAAAATAGGTTGAAAATGCTCAAAAATTTTTGTTTTTACGTCATTACAGACTTTTTGACATTTCGATTCGATGTTATGTAACTCAGTAGTTAAATCTCCACGTGTTTGTTCAAGCATGGTGTCTAACTTTTGAAGCTTTTGCTGTGTTTGTCTTTGATTTTGTTCCATCGTGTCTAACTTTTGAAGATTTTGTCCCATTTGTTGTATTAATTGTAATAACAATGCACTGGTGTCTGAAACATGTTCGGCAGTGCTATTCGGCAGTGCATTTGAACCGGCAATGTTCACATTTTGAAAAGCAGAAAATGTGTCTTGACATATTTGAGAAAACGGTGAGGACGCAAAACTTGAATCTACAGTATTTGCGAGATTGTGTCCTGTAATTTCGGATTCCTGAGGCGAGCTGTTGCCGACCGATCGATCGATAATGCTTCCCTGTTCACTAATTGTTTCCCTGTCTACACCATTATTTGCAGCCCGCTCCACTTCCCTATGCACAATTACCAAATTACTACTTTGAACATTCGTTAATTCATTACTGGGCGCCGCTAACACACTGCTCTCGTCTTCACTGTCATTTCTTAGTTTACTTTGGAGCCTAGTATTACATTTTTCACACGCCATTATTGCCGCAATATTTTACACGATAACACAGAAAAGCAAAATTTGAAGAGAAAAAAAAAAACACATTAACATAGTACTGAAAATAATATCTTGTTAATTGGTAGTGCAGCTGCGAAATACTTGGTGCAAATCTACATGCATGCCACACCTGTTTTACTGTACAACAATGAGAAACTACAGCTACAAAGGAAATTTTCTCTATAATTACCCGCTAGCAATAAACAATGTGTACAATAATTACAGAAACTACAAGAAAAAATCAGAAGATTTCAGTGAGGTATCCTCGGCTAAGGGTCGACATATGTAACATCGCCTTAGTAAATTTAATGAATTACTGTGCTGATAAAACTCTTACATTATTTGATTTTCAAACAGCTGAGCAGAACTGAACGTACTCAGACATTTCGCTCTTTACCTATTCTGATCAACACTAAACTGACACACAATATTCTTAGCGCAACGCAATCTGACTTTCAATAATCCCTACAAAAGAATGGCCCTGACTAACATTAACCTATACCTTTCACAAATCACTTACCTCACAAAAATCTTCGTTACTCGAACTACTGCAATACAGCGAGCGCCACTACTGCCAGCTAAATAAAAGATTCAAACTACTGAAGGCACTAACTACTGATAGGCATAGTTAGCAAATGAAAGATTTTGATAGAGAACAAAGAATGTATTTACCTTAATGGTGTTCAAAAGTCATAATATATATATATATATATAGCAGTTCATGACATCCAGTCTTATAAATTTACTGTGCTGGACCAGGAACCACTAGTGGAATTTCCAATTATCACTACCGGTCGCCTATTTAACCACTTCGGCTGTCCGTACCTGCTCCCAAGACTGACCCGAAGTTCCACTGTAGATATCATTATTTAATAGAAGCAACTGGATATAGTGTTTTATCTGCAGTCGTATAATCGTAAAGTAATCGGCCTCTGTGCCTACGTATTCGCAATACGTTACATTTGTTTATGTTGAGGGTCAACAGACACTCCCAGCACCTAGCGTTGATGCTCTGCATCCTCCAGCATTTTGCTACAATTTTCTAGCGTTTCGACTTCTCTGTATAAAACAGCACTCTGTATAAAACAGCATCATCCTTGAAAAGCCCCATGCGAAATAGTGTGGCTGAAGATAAGCATTGAAGTTGGATCACACATGTCCATCTTATGTTTCTGTAGGCCATCTGTCTAAGTAGCAGCAGTGTCGGAACATTTGAGGGGAAACTTGGATGATATTAAGCGGAAACTTCTGGGCAGTGTTACGGTATTGGTTGGTCATTTCTACTTACCAGCTATAGTCTGGGTGACTCAAATGATTAGGGCGTGTAGTAAGGATAGGGAGTCGTGTGAAAGTTTTCCAGATTCCTTATCAGAAATTTACCTTGAGCAATTAATCAGAGAATTGACTTGCCAGGGTATCATCTTAGACATGCTGGTGACAAACAGATCCGAGCTTTTCGAATCACCGTTGAACAGCGAAACAGTCATCATAAGGCCGTTACCCATGACTGAATTCTGCAGTGTATGAAAATTTCAGTCCCATCACTAACAGTGGTGAGTATCTATGGACAACGTCCATGAGCATTACACAATGCACTTTGGAGAGGTATGTGCCGAGCAAAGTTGTGGGGGACTGAAAATTTATGGTACGTCAGTTGTGTTAGGAACCTTCTTGAAGGTAAAGAGAGCTTCAATGCAAGTTTTAAGTAGGCTGTTTAGGTTTTTATGTTGGTAACGTCACCTAGTACCTAGCGCTCTGTATGAAAATCACTGGCTGTGCTGTGTGCAGTCTGTGGCTGTAATAACTACGATATCTATACGCATAGCACTTCACTTTTGTTTATTACGAGCTAAGTACATTGACTCCCACATATCTTTGCTTACGGACTACGATAATTACGACACTTAGTACATTTTTACCCTTAAGTAATGACAGAGATTATGTTACAACAATAAGCACAATTTAGTGCGGCAGTACACGTACTTGAGTGATTAATTTTGTACTTAAAACATTTATTTTTAAAGATTTTTGAATTACAAAGATACTAAGGTTTTCCGTGATACATTTCATTCGATTGCTGTAATCTGTAACACCTAAGGATACAATTACATTAATCCTCAGGGAGGTACACGCCTACTTTGTGTACCATGTGTTTGGCAAGCACAAGGAGCCCTTGCTAATATGGTATTTGCTTATACAACTTTGCACATGGGTACCATATTTGTCTAACACATAATTACACAACTATCTCATCATTTAACAGAGAGACAAAAAATTTTGTTACTACATCAGTGACAGATGTTGGCGTAATTACACTGTTGGATAACGTCACATTTGTATTTTGTCTGTACTTTGTGAACTGTTCATATTTTTTCGGAACCACTGTGATACTATGAGAGCTTCGAATGATGTATTCGGTATGGGATCATGATTTTTAAAGTACGTTTGCGGTAGATAACACTATTGAAATGAGCAGAGAATTTTTTTAGTTTTTGAAATTATTGGAGGAAGCTACGACAATTTTGAGATTTGACTGAGGTGTTATGATGTTATTATTACGACAACGATGTGTATTATGTTGTTGAGGTATGTTTATGATCAATAAGCTGGTGCTCGTATATGAGGAATGTGATTACGTGTTTATATGTATATGAATAATGAATAGAAGTTAGGGAATATGGTTTGTGAAAAAGGATGTTGGAAACCAAGAATCGTACTTTAAGAGTTATGACTTGTGTGTCCATGTGTGAATGTATCACAGCACTGCTATTCATAAGATTTCATTTCTACGCATTTCTACTGTAATTTTTCGATATGTGAATTTTTTTTTATATGAGACTGTCATTGAAGCGCAAACTGCTGTCGTAAATATTTCGGTAAGAAAGCTAAGTGACCTTGACTAAATGTGTTGTGGCACGCAGCTGTGCCAGTCGCCTGGAGAAAAAGCCATTAGGTGGAAAAAAAGAGGCCATTAACCTCGCTATTGACATTCCTTTACAGAAATCATTGCAAATACGACACGTACATTACTTGGAAACATATGATTATGTTGTGGAGCCCGTACTTTGTGCAACTTACTGAAATGCTTATAAACTTATGGGAAATATTCTTACATCTGCACACCTGATTATGACAAGTGTCTTTCTACGAGAGTTGAGAGAATTCCTACTAACTTATGAAATGCCACATGACTATTACATGATGTTTTTATGCTTTGCTTTACATAGTTGCTTATTTCATTTGATATCTGGTTTCCAGCTGTGTTGCAGCATTGGTTATATAAATTCAAATTAAATGCATTTGCTAATGTGAACACTTTCTGTCAACAGATTATGATCCACATTCTTCGAAAAAGGAGCACTTGGAAAGGAAAGAACAATAAGAAGGGACTAATAACAGTAACTGGATACATAATTTTCTTTTCAAGTACTTTGTTAATTTCTTTTGTAGAATAAGTTGTGAGGCACCACTTTAATTACATAGACATTAAGATGTGAATAGACTTTTCCCTTATACGCATTGTTGTCTTTAGTGTACTATTTTTTCTGCTTGAGCATTGTCATATTTAGGTATAAGATATAGCATTTGCTGCTGCTGTTTGCCAGGCATAGTGCTACTGAATTTCACTTTGTATTACTCTGTTAAGCCAGTTTTACTACTGATTTATTTTTCCTGTTTGCTGCACAGTGCCTTACGTTAGTTGTAATACTGCAATTGCTTTGCTAATTTAGATATGCTGCTACTTGCTTTGCCAGTTTGCATTTTTTTGTCGTTGCTGTTTGTGTTAATTTGTTGTGTGTTGCTGCATTCCCTCGTCCCTTAGTACATATATCTGAGTTCAGTACATTTAAGTTAGCTTAAGATGGGGTAGGCTATTTAAGAGAACGAGTTGTGATGAATTGGAAGAAATGCATAGAGAAGCTATAAGAAAATGGTTTCGCCAAAAAAGTAGTGTACAGTGGAGAGTAACTATTTTCAAAGAGGATATGAATAAAATACAGAAAGCATGCTTGCATAGGACTTTTCTTTTGTGGAAACAAATGTTGAAATAAGAGAAAAGATCTATGGAATGAAGTTTTGGGTTGGACTGCAGTACCAGATGTCTCACTGAAAACAAACCCTGTCCTTTCCTTTTGTGTTATTCCGCTATGTGTTTGTGTATCTTTGTGTATTTGTGTTCTTCCTGTCTTTATGTGTTTAGCTAATAAGATTTATCTTGTATAATTTTTCTAATACTAAGCTACATTCACTATATTGAGGAATACTGTTATCCTCAAATATAATTTGCATTAATAATATGTTATTTACTTTGTAAAGATGTTTAGACATTACTGTCGAAAGCTATTCTGAACTTTTATGTATTTACTTATGTCATAATTCCTGTAACACTGATGTATATGTTTATTTCTATTCTTTTGTAAAGCCCATATTACTACAAATGATATCTGTATTGTTATGTTTCATAATGATGTATTTTTTACCTTTGTAATTGTATTCTTATGCTGTAAATTTATAATTGTATAGATACCAGTTCTTCAAATTAAGTTACATTTCACTGCACACGTTTCTGTTGGTCATAGTATATGCACAATATGTAAAAAGAAAAGGGACTGTTAGTGTTTGCACGTGTGTTAATAATTCAGCAAGGGACTGGTTAACAGCATTGCTGGTTATAACGTCAACTCCAAAAACTTTGTGAGTGCAAAAGTGTTGGTTTATGGACTTGCTATATTGTCCACAAGACTCTTCAACGGTGATTGTGCACCTGAACAGTCGCAACAGATGGCTGCTGGCCGTCTCAACAAGGACTGCAGTGGGTCTGCACCTTTGCTGACCCACCAATATCATTATTTCTAAAAGGACTGAAGTGGGTCTGCACCTCTGGTGGCCCACCAATACCATTCTCTCTACCAGGACCACAGTGCGTCTGCTCTGTGATGACCTACATACCAATATGTTTCAAAACGTCGACTGACTCAGCGCTGGTTTGCTCTGTTGTGGCACATTACCTGTCTGCATGTCAAGAGTCAGCACTGTCTTTCCGTTGGAAGGACAACACTATTTCTTCAAGGCAGCATGGAAATACACTACCTACGTTTGCATTTGCTTTTACTGATCAGACATTATGCAATAAAATTATACTGTGATGAATGATCTGGACTGTCTTTATGAGAAAAATTTTTTCTTTTGACGAACAGTGTAACAATAAGTGTGTGCATTTGATTTCTTTGTTACTGTAATTGTAAAAAAAAAATTTCAAATATGTATTGGCCTCTGCCCAAAACCATTTGTAAATTTTTTTTGTGGGGAGCATGGGGGCTATGTAAGTAGGCTGTTTAGTAGGCTGTTGGTAACGTCACCTAGCGCTCTGTATGCAAATCACTGCCTGTGCTGTTGGCAGTCTGTGGCTGGTTTGCATTGTTGAAATAGTCGCTATTGTAGTGTTGGGCAGTTGGCTGTTAACAGCGCGTAGCGTTGCGTGGTTGGAGGGGAGCCGCCAGCAGTGGTGGATGTGGGGGGAGAGATGGCGGAGTTTTGAGAGTGGATGATCTGGACGTGTGTCCATCAGAGACAGTAAATTTGTAAGACTTGATGTCATGAACTGATATATATATTATGAGTTTTGAACACTATTAAGGTATTTACATTGTTTGTTCCTTATCAAAATCTTTGATATGCCAAGTATGCGTATCAGTAGTTAGTGACTTCAGTAATTAGAATCATTTATTTAGCTGGCAGTATTGGCGCTCGCGGTATTTCAGTACTGCGAGAAGTGAAGATTTTTGTGAGGTAAGTGGTTCATGAAAGGTATAGGTTATAGTTAGTCAGGGCCATTCTTTTGTAGGGATTATTGAAAGTCAGATTGCATTGTGCTAAAAATATTGTGTGTCAGTTTACTGATGATCAGAATAAGTAAAGAGCGAAATGTCTGAGTACGTTCAGTGTTGCTCAGCTGTTTGAAAATTAAATAACGTAAGGGATTTACCAGCACAGTAATTCACTAATTTTTCTAAGGGGACGTTTCATAGTTTAAATGTAACCAAAGCCTCACAGACAAACATACACCAAACGAAGCCAAAATTAACGCAAAGTAAATTTCTACCTACGAAGTTGACAGAAAATCCTAAGATGTTTTGGTTTTACGTTAAATCACTAAACGAATCGAAGCCTTCTTTCCCAACACTCTCTGTAGCCATAGGGGCATTGAAACAAATGATGACACGGAGAATGACGGAACACTAATAGTCTTTTTCTAAAACTGCTTCACTGAGTAAGATAGATCAGTAGTAGTTCTTCCTTTAAATTGCAGCACGTACGTCAGTATCTTTGATGTCGAAATTAATGAACATTAGAAGAGAAGCAACTGAAAACGTATAAGAGATGAAAGCCATTGGATCTGGCGTGATACCAGTGCGATTCTAGATAGAGTATGCAAAAGAAATTGCCCCTATTTTAGCAGCAGCGCATCGTAGGTTTGTAGGGGAGTGAACGTACTAATGGTTGGAGAAATCACAGCTCACTCCCGTCTTCAAGAAGTGTCATCGAACAGACGCACAAAACTAGAGGCCTACATCTCTTTCGTCGGTCGGCTGTAGAATTTTGGAATATGATTTATTCTGTTGAATTAGGACATTTCTGGATTCCGAAAATCTCTGCTGTAGGAACCAACATGGTTTTCGAAAACAACGATCGGAAAAGCCCAGGTAATTCTGTTCGTCCTCGGGTGCCACAAAGCGGCAAATATCGAAGCACTGGTAGACGCCTCGTTGCTGGACTTGAGCCGCCTGATGAGCAAAAAAAGAGCGTACGGATTATCGGACCAGCTGTGTTATTGAACGGAAGAGTTTCCGGCTATTAAACCGAACCATTTCATTCTCAACAGGGACATGGATTTAGACGCGGAAGTAATACTGGCTGATCCACGAGGAAGTGTTATAGGGCAGTCACTTTTAACAATATATTTAAATGATTTATTACATAACGTTGAAAGTTAGATGGGCCTCATCACGGATAATGCTGTTTCATACAGAGAAGTTGCAACGCTAGAGTACTGTAGCAAAATATGCTTGGAAAGCATCGAAGCTTAGTGCAGGGGGTCTCAGTTGACCCTCAACATAAAGAAATGTAACGTATTGCGAAATGGAGAATACATAGGCAGAAATACCCATTATTTCACTATTACACGACTACAGAAAAATCTATTCTGCAGTTGCATCCATTAAATATCTATGACTATAAGGACGGAGCGCTTTAAAGTAGAATGACCATATACAACTAATCACAGGTAGGGCTAATGCCAGTTTGATGTTCATTGGGGGAATCCTCATGAAACGTAGTTCTTCAACACCAAAAGTTATTTAATTTTTATGGTTATAAACATGCACCACAACCTGCATTCAGACCGTCTCTGCGATACACAAACTAATCAGAGTATAGAATTTCATTGTTATTAACATCTAGTTTCAGTTAAGTTTTTGTCCATCGTACTATGTGGGCACTGTTACCGTTTGTAGCTGAGACTAGTACTGAGACCTTTCCATAGACATTCATATTAGTTTTACGCTCTCATTCCTTTAATTAAATTCTTGATGACACAAACGAAGTGCTACCTTTGTCCTACGACACATCCGCATGCCTTTCGTTATCTAGTGTCATATCAGAAGAGATTCTTCAATATGCAAAGAGGAATCGCACAGTTACGAAAGTAGTAACAGTTCACTCTGCATCACGCAGGTTTCAAGGCCCGTTAGCCTTGTGTTATGTTCTGTATAAGCTTAGCGAATTCATATGAGTACTCCTATAAAAATGTTCTCAATAGTGTGCTATGTAAGTTACAAAATAATAAAAAGAAAGATATAAGGTACAATACGGCTCTCGCTAAAGAAATTGTAAACGGTGCAGAGCCTTCGTGTTCGACCAGGAAACGGTGAACAATGGGTTAACTCTGTCAGTTCACTGTGAAGTATTCAAATGGGTCCACTATTTAAAGAAATTTACTATTCATTTCATTACGTGTGGTCTAATAACAGAGGCAGCGCAATGAAAGTGGTGGAATGGGAAAGTGGGAGAGGACGGCAGTTACAACGAAACACCTCACATTCCAGTTTAAGGAACAAAATAAACGTACTCCGATTATTCCGCCGAGCGTGGCTTTTGTCGGCTGTTGGCGGAACAAAACACAGGGAGCTAGTTAACACCACGCTACACCTCTATAATCAGAAATGTCGAGTGTTTATGTCACTATTTGGATATCGAAATTGTAATACACTGCAGAGCAGCGCTGTAAATGAAACCTTATTTCCCTAAATGGTTTCGCAGCCGTTCTTAATTAGCTGCAAATGGAACTGGCTGTGGCCTGGACTATAACTAATTGAGATGATTCACGTGCGAGTGCTCTAACATATAAAATAACAGTTCCAAAATCACCTCTTAACTCATCTAAACATTAAAACGCACTGTAGCACTTTTGCAGAGAACGTAGCAAAAATCATTCAAACCTCGTATTTGCAACGCCTATTTACAACACTGCATTTCACACCGTGAATATTTATAGAAACCAGTAACGAAGCTGAAAAAGAGGAAAAGAAGCCAGAATAGTTCGCCGGCCGGTGTGGCCGTGCGGTTCTAGGCGCTTCAGTCTGGAACCGCGTGACCGCTACGGTCGCAGGTTCGAATCCTGCCTCGGGCATGGATGTGTGTGATGTCCATAGGTTAGTTAGGTTTAAGTAATTCTAAGTTCTAGGGGACTGATGGCCAAAGATGTTAAGTCCCATAGTGCTCAGAGCCATACTCATTCGCAATATCTTGGTTCAATGCAGGTGTTTCTAATTAATATGCAGTTTGATTCAGACACAATAAACAAACGGCCACATCTTCCCAGCTTCTTGTTTCAGGAAACACTTCTAGGATGCTAGCAAGAATGGGTCGTGCACAATAATATTTACGACAAGAAACGCTGTCGCGGATAAGTAATTTACACAAAACTACAGACTTAATTTAGATATCACCTATATTCAGGTATCAGAAAAGTTAGAACCAACTAAGTGGTCGAGGTAAAAGATGTTTAGTCAATAATCGATGTTGCAGTACTCCATGGGCGTGTTATCGTAGGAGTTGTGTGGAAGCTGCTGTCGGTGATTTCGCTTTCACAAGCGAGAGAGCCGACGCTCACTCAGTTACGACAGACGGTTCTTAGTTATGGTATTGGCATTTTCCGCTCATTAAGATCACTCCTGATTAAGCCTACTATTCAATAGGATCGGTATTTGACACAGCGACTCGATTCTGAGAATGTGCTCTCTTTGTGCCGTGGATCATGTATTTGCTTTTCCATCACACAATCAGCAATTTAGATCAGCGTAGTGACGCTGCTGTCATTGCATGTCAGAATATTCTATGTTGTTATACTCCGTACGGTGAGACAAGAGTTCTGACAGATGTCAGCGCAGTTGTCAGTATTCGATATGGGAGTGCAGTGGGCTGGCGACCGTCAGGGAAGGGGGGGGGGGGGAGGGGGGGAGTGCGGGGTGACGACCTTCCCCTACCGCCCTCCCAGGTTTCAGCCCTGCGACATCCAGGCCTACAGAGCCTAAGAGTGCCGCATTCTTGTAAGCAGAATTTTACTGAGTAATGTGCTGCTTGATCAAACGTTGTTCTCGTGTGCTATAGCCTGTTCATCACAAGAATAAACATTAAACCACGTATTCTTCAGCGTTTGCTTGAATCTCACTGGATTTCGTTCCACGTGGAGCGAAAAGCGAAGCTGTGACCAGGACTGTCAAGTACAACCATAAGCATACGTTATATGCTGTGCTACGCACATAGACTGAGCGATAATGCGGGACAGTGGCCGAGCGGCTCTAGAGGCTACAGTCTGGAACCGCGCGACCGCTACGGTCGCAGGTTCGAATCCTGCCTCGGGCATGGATGTGTGTGATGTGCTTAGTTTAGTTAGGTTTAAGTAGTTCTAAGTTCTAGGGGCCTGATGACCTCAGCATTTAAGTCCCATACTGGTCAGAGCCATTTGATAATGCGGGACAACAGCTTTACAGGTGTATTTAACTTGGACGGTACTGGGCAGCCAGCTGATCCACCTTAGATGCAATGAAGTGAGACGCTGCAGTTCTCGTGTAAAAAGAGACGAGCAGAGAAACGCTACTGCTTCGAATGTCATTTAATTTTTAAAGTGGATTAAATTATATGCGGCAAAAAACCGTATCACTATCGCACGCTTCTTAGATGGGCAGACGGAAAGTATAAAATGCTCTCGTTCCCATCTAACATAGTATTTTAATTACAAACAAGAGTCGTGAAAATTCTCAGCTTAAGCACAGGGTAATTCTTTTCTGAACGAGCTATGTGTGATGAAAAACCTTACTGCAGGGATTTCACCGTATTGTTGATTACTGAAGCCACTAAGGGTATTAGTTACAGCCAGGCGTCTGGTAATCTCTTAGCTCGTTCCTTATCCCAATCAGAGAAATACATTTCAGTCCCGTAACTGTCATCTGCTACGTTGATATCCAGTATATCAACTACAGAATCCACGAAGCCACCCAGGCGCCAGATTTTCTCTACTTCTTTTACGACGTGCCGTTCTATATGTCGCTGGGGTTTGGTAGTGACATGCGAAACGGTTGCGTGCTTTAGTTCTAGCATGCCTCACAGCTTAACAGTCTTGTTATTTCTCGCGCCAAAACCCGTAACTTGGCCTCAGATCACTTTTGTTGAATTCATATAGCACTGGTACGGTGGCAACTGTAAAAATGCAGCATTTGTATGGTGTGCTCGGTGCTGTCATTTCATGTTTCTACGACACTTATCACTCTGGTTCGTGTAAAACTACACATATGGTATAAAACAATGGATATAATCCTAATAAAGAGTATTTGGTATTTCATTTTTGTCCTAATATTATTATCTTTTCTTAATTGAAGTAACTTTATTAACAGCCTTTCAGAAAATATCGAAAATTAAGAATTTTTATTTGAAATGGAAACAGAAATTTCACGTGCAATATGTAATTAGAAACAAGAAGACGTGCAGTATTCATACAAATGGTGATGAATATTACAATTACGAGTTATACGTATTTCAAATTGGATGACTAAAAGGATCACTTGATCCAGCGATCCATGAGCTGCACCAAACTGAAATGTACTACGCTACCGATTCCAGTGCACATCCAATTTGTACTTGTACTTCAACTGTATCAAATGCAGCCCCTGGGGAAACTTCAAAACGGTTGTTTCTGTAAATATATGATAAACATTAAGAACAACCTATTTCTCGGCACTTTTTTACCGTGTTCCACACGCGCGTTTCAGTATGCAGCATGAAGCAGCCTCAACCATTTTCATACTGCGTTTTAACAGCGCGACAATCAGAGCACAACAATACGGAGACTGTGACTGTACACAATTTCTTAAATAAAAGCTACATAGCGACAGCGTGATTAAGAAAAACGTTGATGACTGTTAATATATTAGATAATTTAAAGTTTCATTTAACGTTACTTAGCAATAAGATATCTAATACGTAAGAAGAGTCTATTTTCACAAGCGTAACAACAGCAGTGTCCGTGTGCTATGGCTTCTGAACAATAATCAGGTCTATTTTTATGATGAACAGAGTGCAGCAATGTTTGCCTCCCTACGCACACACACAAACAGATTTTCGACATTAACAAGATACAACAAAATGCAAAAGTATTACGTGTAAAATATGGAATGATGACGTTACCTTTATTTCTCGTGCGGGAAAATAGAAACACCCACAAGATCACCGTCATCTGTCTGATCATCACTCGTCACGGCTTCACAGACTTCGGTATCTTCACTCCTGCTCTCCTCATGAACTGGTAAAGAAATTACAATATTCCGTATGGATTCTTCTCTTACGCCTTCTTCTGTGCTTGAACTTATAACGTCTTTCCACACATGGTTCGCGACGTTCTTTCAATTTTCTGGTGTTATTCGTATGACAGCCTCATTATTAGCGTCTCTGTCTCGCATAGTAAATATTTTATTTCGCTACGTGACACCTGCTTTCATTTGAACCCTGACAAGTTTGATGGCATTGTGTAGGCAGTGATACGGTGTAAGACGTGTAGTTTTGTAGCCAAGGTTCTCTGCTAACGTGTCAGTTACCGACTGTGTCATCTGTGGCTTGTATCATTTCATTAATTCCAGATGTTCCACTTTTCACATACTCTGTTTCAAGCCTATTTTATTATGTTTCAACCGGCTGACGATTTCGTCTCTCCTTGCAGCACTCGCTGGTGCCTTATTTAATGGTACAAAATGGTATGGAGCGTTGTCCATTACGAAAACACTACCAGAACTGAGATCTGGTTACAAACGAGTAACGAACTAGTCATTATATGTTTCTGCATTTATTTTCTAGTGGTAATCGACAGTGTTTTTTGACTGACACGTCATACAGATCCGGGCACAAGACGTTCACAGAGCCAGCACGAACAATAATTAGTCGCCCTCCCTTAACAGTACGCACACTCATAGTTCCGTGGGGAGTGTCGTCTGTCCCCGAACTGAACAGTGTATGACACACGTTGAGCCATGTTTCGTCAATCCACATTAATAGCACCGGATTCACTGCTAGCAGCTCACGCAGAAAAACATCTCCATGCTACAGCGTCTCAGCATTCCATTTGTCCATTATTCCTGAGAAATTTTTCCACCGGAAGCCACTTTTTTTAAGCAGTGGAGAGACATATTCTGCCTATAAACGAACCACTGTCTGACAACAATGCCATCAACCTTTAGAGTGTCGGAGACCGTGCTGTAATGCACGGATCTAGGCTTCGCAGCAACGGGATTCCCAGATGAACCAGCATTCGCAGGAGAGCTTCTGTAAAGTTTGGAAGGTAGAAGACGAGATACTGGCAGAAGTAAAGCTGTGAGGACCGCGCGTGAGTCGTGCTTCGGTAGCTCAGATGGTAGAGCACTTGCCCGCGAAAGGCAAAGGTCCCGAGTTCGAGTCTCGGTCAGGCACACAGTTTTAATCTACCAGGAAGTTTCATATCAGCGCACACTCCGCTGCAAAGTGAAAATCACATTCTGGAAACTCTCTTTATAATTTGTCTCTCTCTACAATGTCCCTGTAGTGATGTTCAGTGTTCCTGTTACCCTTTCAATCACTTTACTCGCTGGTGTCTAAAGCATACCACTGTCTTATTCCCTTTCAAAGTAAACAATCAATCTGTATACAATTTCACTTGCTTGAGATTTCAGCGTAGCTCCATTCCCAAAAGTCTTCTTCTCTTCACTACAGGAAGCCATTTTACTCACATACGACAAGTTGCTCACAAGATTAGTCGAATGCACACGTACAAACACAAACCTGATCGAAGCGCGCGACTAAAATTAGAAATGGTTTGGCACTACAGCAACACTGGGGCGTTGCCACGGAAACGTAAAAAAATTATCTGATGGGCTGATTGGCCGTCGTGGACGAACGAAGCAAGTGTGCTGAGGCCATTTCAACTGTCTGAACTCTTCTGTCGCCGTACGGAGTATAGGGGTCCTGCACGAGGTGCGCCATGGTACCCAGGGAATAAAAGCAACTGCCTCGACCATGGCACGATAGCAATATTTTGAAAAACATTTACCCTTTCATCCTCTGCCCGTTTCGGCACCTGTCTGATGAAGATGACCCACCAACAGCAACCGGGAAAAATCTCAGCCAATAAACCAAGTTCCTCAAGAATTGCGTGGGTCAACTCCATTTTATAAGCGAACACAAGAATCATCGGTGACAGTGTCCAGCAAACTAGGAAGATCAAGAAGACGATTCCAGAAGAGAGATCAAAACGTCGATTGTGTAAGAAGAACCTGAAGAAGTATACGATGAGGCCTAATAAGCTGAAAGTTTTTACCTTCAGTTTACCATTTCGCAGTGCCTACTAGACCACTCACCTAAATATGTGTTGTCCGTAATGTTTTCATACTTGGTTCAAGATTCTCATGATAAACCATTTGCATAGTGTAAGTAGTTTGAAAAAGAATCGTAGACTGGATTAAATTATGTGGTATCTGATGTATGAGGTCTGACATTAGAACGTTGTCGCGATAAGTGCACTGTTTAATCAAAAGTGTCTAGACGTCCATTAATGTTCATCAATATGAAGTATGTCTACCTTTAACTCTTATGACGTCTTGAACTCCGCTGGGGACACATTCAATGTTGTGTTGAAAGTCTGAGGAGAAATGCAGCCCATTCTTCCAGAAGAAATGAAACCAGTGAAGGTAGTGGTGTTGGACGCTGAGGCCTGGAGGGAATTCGATTTTCTGATTTCTCCCAAAGGTGTTCCTTGGGTTCTCGTTCGGTCGTAGGGGAGGTTAGTCCAATTGTGGAATGTTACTGATAACAAATCATTGTCATACAGACGTTGCCTTGTGACAGGGTGCATTGTCCTGTTGATACAATCATTGTCTCCACATTGTTCCTCCACTCATTGCAGTACGCTTTGATGAGGAATGTTTTCATATTCTTCCCCAATGCACAATAAGGGGACCACTAAAAACATCCCCATACCACACCCAACATCTCCTCTTTTCTCGATTTTCCGTGATTTCCATAAATCGCTTCAGGCAAATGCCGTGATGGTCCATTTGAAAGGGCATGGCCGATTTCGTTCCACATCCTTCCCTAATCCGAGTTTGTGCTCTGTCTCGAATGATCTCGTTGTCGACGGGACGTTATACACTAACCTCTTCTCCTCCTCCTCCTTCTCCTCCTCTCCTCCTCCTCACCCTCTTCCTTTCTCGACTGTTGACACAATACAAGATAGCAGGTAGAGTTGTGCAGGCATTCAGCACACCTAGACATCCCCCCCCCCCCCCCCCCCCCCTGATTCACACAGGGCAAAGCGCATTCGATCACCCAAAGTGGTTCAAATGGCTCTGAGCACTATGGGACTCAACTGCTGTGGTCATAAGTCCCCTAGAACTTAGAACTACTTAAACCTAACTAACCTAAGGACAACACACAACACCCAGCCATCACGAGGCAGAGAAAATCCCTGACCCCGCCGGGAATCGAACCCGGGAACCCGGGCGTGGGAAGCGAGAACGCTACCGCACGACCACGAGATGCGGGCAATGTGTAATACGTCCCTTATTTTATGTGGTTCCCTCGCTGGTTGCAGTGCTTGTGCAGTGGAGGCCACCTTTACATCACCTTAGGAGTCCCTTAGCATTGACTTCAGCAAGTTGTGGCTTTCAAAGATCTACTCGATCATTGTGCCAAATCGCTTAACTCCCTATGTAGTCACTGTGCTAGTTGGAATGCTCGTAGCATTTGGAACTCAAGAGTGGTTCCTTCTGCTGATTTCGATGGGTTATTTACAGCCTCACTCCACAATGCTCGACAGTCCCTGTGCTTCAGTAAGTGAGATCAACCTAGTCTTGGTCAAGCTGTGGTTGTTCCTTCGCGTTTCCACATCACACGACCAACAAGCAACAGACGATTTGGGCAGCCTTAAAAGGGTTGAAATGTTCCTGGTCGGTTTGTCACCCTGGTGATGTCCGACGATCAGTCATCTTTAGCAGTCAATGACCGAACCATTCTACTGTTGCCGGCCGCAGTGGTCTCGCGGTTAGGGCGCTCAGTCCGGAACCGCGCGACTACTACGGTCGCAGGTTCGAATCCTGCCTCGGGCATGGATGTGTGTGATGTCCTTAGGTTAGTTAGGTTTAAGTAGCTCTAAGTTCTAGGGGACTGATGACCACAGATGTTAAGTCCCATAGTGCTCAGAGCCATTTGAACCAGCCATTCTACTGTTACTTTTTCTCTGCTTACAAGACAGCACACTCCACCTCCTTGTAAATTTGCGGATACGCCACTAGTGACATGTGGTGGTCAGTTATACATTACATTTGGATAGTTTCGACGGGATCGAGTATTCTCCACAAGAAACTGCGACAGCTCCCCGCGGCGGTAGAAAATCGTGTGAAAGTATCTGTCTGCCCGGAAATCACGTATAGTATAGATCTTCATATTGCCTCCAGCAGTGTCAAAACTCTATTCTCTAATTATGGATCCGGTCGCAGGTTCGAATCCTGCCTCTGGCATGGATGTGTGCGATGTCCTTAGGTTAGTTACGTTTAATTAGTCCTACGTTATAGGGGACTGATGACCTCAGATGTTAAGTCCCATAGTGCTCAGGGCCATTTGAACCAATTATGGATCGGGTTAAGTTTCTTTTTTTACTTTGTTTTCAGAAACTGGTGAAATTTGCTCTTCTCAGAAACAGATTCAACTTATCACATCATATGTAAATATTTAATTTTGCTAAACATTTTTCTTCGTTGATTACCAAAATAGCTAACTCTGGAAAAAGCCTCTCTGAGTTTCATGTGGCATAGCGATTGCTGTATGCAGTATTCGGAAGGTGGCTTTTCATAGACATTTTACCAATGCTTAACTCATAGTTCATATGCAGTTTAAAGTTTGTATATCCTACATTTAGTGCGAGACGGAAATATACTCGATATCATCACTGAATGATAGTTTCGATTCAGTGCACAGTTGACCATAAACTTTGATATAATTCTGATTTCTAATACAACTAACGCGGCTGGATCCGACGAAGTCTGGGATTATTGTGGAGCAGGTGGCGCAACAGCACAAAGTGAAGCTGCGCTTCGGGCAGCTGCCGCAACGTTGGTTGACTTTAGGGCAGGGAGCGGCGACGGTGCAGGCAGGATCGCTTCTACTGCTCGGACGGCAAACGCACAAGCCGGCCGATCTACATACAGTCTATCTCAAACAACTGTAAACAAACTACTCGGTAAAAAAAAATATTCTCATGCCTTTCATAACCTTACTCGTTGGCTTCATCATAAACCGCCTACCATTTCGTTTTGAAATATTTCAAAATTAAGTAACCTACTGCAAGAATTTCGAAAAGTTTGCATTGAAAAATAGGGGTCGCTATTAATTTACGTTTGGTGCATGTTAGGTGATACGCTTCTGCATATGTAGTGTAGCTAACATACTGAATTATTCTTTAAACTTGGGACACCGGTATCTATAACCAATCTCGAGAAAATACATCGAATGTAAAGCCCTTCGTCCCAAACTCGCAAGCCGGCAAAAAAGCCAGAACGAACTATTCATAACTTTCCTCGTGTTTCGAACAGTTCGAGATATCGAAACGAGATTTGTCAATTTTGTCATATGATTAAATTACGAAGCCTCCATATCTAACCGATATTCATTCAGCTACAGATTTTTCCAATGACACAACGTCATTTTAAGACCGATCAATAGCTGAAAAACAACGTCGTTTTTAAGAGCCATCAATAACTGGTGACACGAGAATTGTTACAAGTTACTAGAATCCAGAAATAGTACCCGAGACATAGCTGTGACACTCACAATAGGATGAATACCTTGTGCAATTACGACATTTTCTATATGTTCAAGTTATTCATGGAAGAAGGAGCACTTTTTATTCCTGCAGTTGAAGCCAGCCTCAGCAAGAAATACTTTTAAAAAAGAAAAAAAAAACATTTTTAATATACCTGTTGTTCAGACCCGTGGTCTAGGGGTAGCGTCTTTGATTCATAATCCTAACGTCTTCGGTCCCGGGTTCGATCCCCGCCACTGCCTAAATTTTGATAAATAATCAGCATTGGCGGCCGAAGACTTCCGGCATAAGAAGTCAGCCTCATTCTGCCAACGGCCCTGTCAAAGAGGGCGGAGGAGCGGATAGAGGTTCAGGGCACTCTCTTGTCCTAGGGGTGGGAAACTGCCCCTAAAGGCGGAAGAATCAGCAATGATCAACGACATGAGAATGCAGAAGGCAATGGAAACGACTGCATTAAAGACACGTAACGTGTATCCGCAGGACATGTGGCCTGTAATTGAAGAAGTGTCATGATGATCTCTCCATTGGCAAAAGATTCCGGAATAGTCCCCCATTCGGATCTCCGGGAGGGGACTGCCAAGGGGGAGGTTACCATGAGAAAAAGATTGAATAATCAACGAAAGGATAACGTTCTACGAGTCGGGGCGTAGAATGTCAGAAGCTTGAATGTGGTAGGGAAACTAGAAAATCTGAAAAGGGAAATGCAAAGGCTCAATCTAGATATAGTAGGTGTCAGTGAAGTGAAGTGGAAGGAAGACGAGGATTTCTGGTCAGATGAGTATCGGGTAAACAAATCAACAGCAGCAGAAAATGGTATAACAGGTGTAGGATTCGTTATGAATAGGAAGGTAGGGCAGAGGGTGTGTTACTGTGAACAGTTCAGTGACCGGGTTGTTCTAATCAGAATCGACAGCAGGCCAACACCGACAACGATAGTTCAGGTATACATGCCGACGTCGCAAGCTGAAGATGAACAGATGGAGAAAGTGTATGAGGATACTGAAAAGGTAATGCAGTATGTAAAGGGGGACGAAAATCTAATAGTCACGGGCGACTGGAATGCAGTTGTAGGGGAAGGAGTAGAAGAAAAGGTTACAGGAAAATATGGGCTTGGGACAAGGAATGAAAGAGGAGAAAGACTAATTCAGTTCTGTGACGTTTCAGCTAGTAATAGCGAATACCCTGTTCAAGAATCACAAGAGGAGGAGGTATACCTGGAAAAGGCCGGGAGATACGGGAAGATTTCAATTAGATTACATCATGGTCAGACAGAGATTCCGAAATCAGATACTGGATTGTAAGGCGTACCCAGGAGCAGATATAGACTCAGATCACAATATAGTAGTGATGAAGAGTAGGCTGAAGTTCAAGACATTAGTCAGGATGAATCAATACGCAAACAACTGGGATACGGAAGTACTAAGGAATGACGAGATACGTTTGAAGTTCTCTAACGCTATAGATACAGCAATAAGGAATAGCGCAGTAGGCAGTACAGTTGAAGAGGAATGGACATCTCTAAAAAGGTACATCACAGAAGTTGGGAAGGAAAACATAGGTACAAAGAAGGTAGCTGCGAAGAAACCATGGGTAACAGAAAAAATACTTCAGTTGATTGATGAAAGGAGGAAGTACAAACATGTTCCGGGAAAATCAGGAATACAGAAATACAAGTCGCTGAGGAATGATATAAATAGGAAGTGCAGGGAAGCTAAGACGAAATGGCTGCAGGAAAAATGTGAAGACATGGAAAAAGATATGATTGTCGGAAGGACAGACTCAGCATACGGAAAAGTCAAAACAACCTTTGGTGACATTAAAAGCAACGGTGGTAACATTAAGAGTGCAACGGGAATTCCACTGTTAAATGCAGAGAAGAGAGCAGATAGGTGGAAAGAATACATTGAAAGCCTCTATGAGGGTGATGATTGGTCTGATGCGATAGAAGAAGAAACAGGAGTCGATTTAGAAGAGATAGGGGATCCAGTATTAGAAACGCAATTTAAAAGAGCTTCGGAGGACTTACGGTCAAATAAGGCAGAAGGGATAGATAACATTCCATCAGAATTTCTAAAATCATTGGGGGAAGTGGCAACAAAACGACTATTCACGTTGGTGTGTTGAATATATGAGTCTGGCGATATACCATCTGACTTTCGGAAAAGCATCATCCACACAATTCCGAAGACGGCAAGAGCTGACAAGTGCGAGAATTATCGCACAATCAGCTTAACAGCTCATGCATCGAAGCTGCTTACAAGAATAATATACAGAAGAATGCAAAAGAAAATTGAGAATGCGCTAGGTGACGATCAGTTTGGCTTTAGGAAAAGTAAAGGGACGAGAGAGGCAATTCTGACGTTACGGCTAATAATGGAAGCAAGGCTAAAGAAAAATCAAGACACTTTCATAGGATTTGTCGACCTGGAAAAAGCGTTCGACAATATAAAATGGTGCAAGCTGTTCGAGATTCTGAAAAAAGTAGGGGTAAGCTATAGGGAGAGACGGGTCATATACAATATGTACAACAACCAAAACGGAATAATAAGAGTGGACGATCAAGAACGAAGTGCTCGTATTAAGAAGGGTGTAAGACAAGGCTGTAGCCTTTCGCCCCTATTCTTCAATCTGCACATCGAGGAAGCAATGATGGAAAGAAAAGAAAGGTTCAGGAGTGGAATTAAAATACAAGGTGAAAGGATATCAATGATACGATACGCTGATGACATTGCTATGATGAGTGAAAGTGAAGAGGAATTAAATGATCTGCTGAACGGAATGAACAGTCTAATGAGTACACAGTATGGTTTGAGAGTAAATCGGAGAAAGACGAAGGTTATGAGAAGTAGTAGAAATGAGAACAGCGAGAAACTTAACATCAGGATTGATGGTCACGAAGTTAATGAAGGGCATCAATAGCGGACTCGCTATGGCAAAAAAGGCATTTCTGGCCAAGAGAAGTCTACTAATATCAAATACCGGCCTTAATTTGAGGAAATAATTTCTGAGGATGTACGTCTGGAGTACAGCATTGTGTGGTAGTGAAACATGGTCTGTGGGAAAACCGGAACAGAAGAGAATCGAAGCATTTGAGATGTGGTGCTATAGGCGAATGTTGAAAATTAGATGGACTGATAAGGTAAGGAATGAGGAGGTTCTACGCAGGATCGGAGAGGAAAGGAATATGTGGAAAACACTGATAAGGAGAAGGGACAGGATGATAGGACATCTGCTAAGACATGCGGGAATGACTTCCATGGTACTAGAGGGAGCTGTAGAGGGCAAAAACTGTAGAGGAAGACAGAGATTCGAATACGTCAAGCAAATAATTGAGGACGTAGGTTGCAAGTGCTACTCTGAGATGAAGAGGTTAGCACAGGAAAGGAATTCGTGGTGGGCCGCATCAAACCAGTCAGTAGACTGATGACAAAAAAAAAATAAAAAATTGTTCATCAGGCATACTGCCTGTGACAACAATACCATTCAGATATTCTACACATGAAGGGACTTTGGGTATAAATTGCACCTCGAAAGCCGGTCGTGTGGCCGAGCGGTTCTAGTCGCTTCAATTTCGAACGACGCGACCGCTACGGTCGCAGCCTCGAATCTTGCCTCAGGCATGGATGTGTGTGGTGTCCTTAGGTTAGTTAGGTTTAAGTAGTTTTGAGCTCTAAGAGACTGTTGACCTCAGATGTTAAGTCCCAGAGTGCTCAGAGTCATTTGAACCATTTTTTTGTACCTCGAAACGTTGAAAACGAGCAGAAATGGAAGCAGTTTGAAACGACGGTCTTTGGAAGTGGAACAGACGCAGATGAGTGTTAATCAGAAAATATTGCTTGGCCTGTTCATTCAGGGGTAATTGTAACAATGCCTCGGGTAAATCAACATTGCAAAAAGTTTGCTATGTCCAACCTGACCATCAATTTCCCCGGTTGTAGGAGAGGAAATAAATCCACAAACGTTTGTAGGTTTACTGGTGCTTTCAGATCAGAACAACGATATAAACCTCCTTATGGTTTTTTTGAGAATGACCAGGGCCGACATCCACTGACTTGCAGAAGCGGATTGCATCACCCCATTGCTTTTCCATCGCTGCAGCTCCTCAGCAGCCTTCGCATGAAATCGAGGTTGTGCATTGTCTTTAGCAGTAATGTTTGCCTCAAGACCTTTAGCCCTTCCCAACCTGGTTCAAAAAGTTCACATACCTTCTTATACATTTCAAAAACGTTGTTATGAGGGACTGACTTCTAGCACATTATCTTATATGTATAGGCTTAACAAATCAAACAAGTCTAAACCAAAAGGCTAGCACTGTTTTTGGCATAGTACACGAAATGAAACACTCTTTGTAGGTTCACGAAAAATTGCCGGCAATCTACACAAAACAAATACTGGTATTTCATGTGTGTTATATGCTTACAAAGTAGATATATGCTTGTGTAGTCTTGGGATACCCAGCCTATCATAGGCGTCTTCATTGATTAGGGAAATGGATGCACCTTGTCGAATTTAAATTGAATTTTCTTTTGAGCCACTCTTAATTGAAAAAGAACTTTTTTTTCTGATTACAGGAGAAATTTCCGCGACGCACAAATATGAGCCTTCGGTGGCCCCAGTTCTAATGGCACTGTCGACACAGCATTCACCACCTGGAAGCTAAGGTGTTGCTGCCCTCGCTAGAGCTGCCTGTACTGACTGTTTTGTAAATAGGCTGTCCTGATATGATCCTGACTGTCACAATGGAAAAACATTACATGAAAAGACAGAGTTTTCAGTTATGATGTGAAAAACACTGAGGACAAGACTTCGTCGACTTATTCTAACGTACACCTCATGCACCACGTGATTGAAGAGGTTTCCCTTTACATCCACTGTTAATATCAGCCGTATGTTTGTCCACTCTAGCATTAGCACGAATTTTAGGCTGAGTTCATACCTCAAAATGAACTTCATCTGTGTCCACAACAGTTCAAGAGGCTACAATAGAAACATCTGTTTCCAGATCCAGGTCTGGAAGTCTTAGCACAGCAGCATGAATGCGTGTGTTTGACACATTTTTCTTGATTGTATCGCGTAACATAATATCATTATAACAGAGCCAACAAGAGAACTTAAACCTCCAACGTCTTGTTAGCCCTTTCAGTTCAGCAAGCCACAGTTTTAATCGTTGTTCAGGGGGAATTTTTAAACGAAGAGACGTATATCTCACATCTGCTACATGAATCTGTGATTCATAGTGTTCGTCTAGTTTATGAACGAGTTTCTCATAAGCAATATCTTGTGGACGAGAATTGGGGCACAATTTAAGACACAATCTGTAGACTTCGGCTCCGGCCGTCGGAAGAAAAAGAGCAATGGGCGCCATACCTTTAATGTAGTATGCTGTAAAGCGTGAATAGAGATATACTCAGTATTCTGAACAGTCCTCTTCATTCTGAAGAATAAAACAGAAGAATTTCTCTTAGAGATAGAGTGAAGGAAAAAAGTCGCTGTACCAAAGAGCTGTGCAACGTAAACGTAAGTTGGTAGGCGTGTTTCTATGTTTGGAAGATGATGTCTGTTCAGATTGATGGCCAGCCGCATAAGAGTGGCGCTAGCATAGCCACTAAGAGCATGAAAATCAGGGTTTCTTTGAATACAGGCTGTAACGATCGTGAGCTTTAGTTACATTTTAGACTGAACGTTGTCAGTCGATAACAGCCAAGAATATCTTTAACGTGACGAAGATGCTATTATCAGACCCCTTAGTGAGTATCAGCGTGGTCGGGTAAGAGATCTGCAAGAAGCTGGATGTTCCATTTGCGATACTGCAGAAAGACTTGGCAGGACTGGGCCACTGTACTTGACTGCTGACAGCTTTGATCACGAGAATGCACATTCGCCATAAGAGATGGATTCCAGATAGCCACGTGGCACTACCGAGAGGGAAGAGTGACGTGTTCGGCATACGACTCTATCGCACTGCACTGCATCTGCATTAATTTGAGCAGCAGTTGTCACCACAGTGAGACAAAGAACTGTTAGAAATCGCTTACTTCAAGAACAGCCCCGAGCCAGACGCCCTGTAGCGTGCATTCCAGTGAGCTCAAACCGCCACTATTTGCGACCTCGGTGGCGTCAAGGGAGAGCTCATAGCAGGACAGTATGGAAGTCTGTTTTGTTCTCTGATGAAAACTGGCTCGGCCGCGGTGCCAGCGATGGCCGTGTGTTGGTTAGGAGGCCAGCTGAGAACCTGCATCCAACCTGTCTGAGTGGTAGAAACACTAGACTCAGACCTGGAGTTATGGTCTGGGGTGCGATTTCGTGTGAAAGGAGCAGTTTCTTGGTTATACCACACACCATGACTGCAAATCTGTACGTCAGTCTGGTGATTCGAACTGTTGCGCTGCCATTCATGAGTAGCACTGCTTGGTGTGTATTCCAACAGGACAACGCTCGCCCAGATATCGCTGTTGTAACGCAACATACACAACATCGTATCGACATGTTGTCTCGGCGTGCTCGGTCAGAAGATCTGTCTCCAGTGAGGCACATGTGGGGCATCGTCGGATGAAAACTCTTTTGTCATCCACAAACAGCATTCACCGTTTCTGTACTGACGAACCAAGTGCAACAGGCACGGTCCTTCATCCCAAAAGGTGACATCCGATACCTGTGCAATACGTTACATACACGTTTGCGTGTCTGCAAAAAAATGGCTCTGAGCACTATGGGCCTTAACAGCTGAGGTCATCAGTCTCCTAGAACGTAGAACTACTTAACCTAACTAACCAAAGGACATCACACATATCCATGCCCGAGGCAGGATTCGAACCTGCGACCATAGCGGTCGCGCGGTTCCACACTGAAGTGGTTCAAATGGCTCTGAGCACTATGGAACTTAACATCTATGGTCATCAGTCCCCTACAACTTAGAACTACTTAAACCTAACCTAAGGACAGCACACAACACCCAGTGATCACGAGGCAGAGAAAATCCCTGACCCCGCCGGGCACTGAAGTGGCTAGAACCGCTCGGCTACAGCGGCCGGCTGCATGTCTATATTCAACATTACGGCGATTACACCAGTATATTATGTTACCTAACAAACGTATTACCGATCTTTCATTACTTTGCTGTCATTATTTTTTGGTGTTACGATTAAGTGCATTTCTCCTGGGGGCTCAGAAATGATTAAACAATTTATAGGACCCAAAAATATAGTAAAATTATGGTAACCACGCCGGGCATACGAGGCGGGTGGCAACGCACTGGCACAGACGTGCACACATCAGCAACCATCCATGTCGTTGCAGACGAAAATACGTTTATTACTCTACAGATTGATAGTCTCACCACAGTGTCCAACTGGCAATGAACTTCGGTACATTTCTAACTTCTAGTACAATTCACGCTGCTGGATCTGGCTAAGACGATGCTGTCGTCGTGAGGGATGATTGCAGACTGGGCTGAGCGGCGATGTGCTGAGATAAGTAATCTCCTTGCAACAGTGGTGTGTGGGACATGTGGAAGGCCCATCTATACCGACGTCTGTCATTCGTCTGTTGCGTCAGACAGTGACCTCCCTTACTTGTGGTTCCGTTGTGAGACAACGACTTTGTCGGTGGGCTTCGTTCTTCGGACGATATCAAGATACAAAAAGCACGTAAATGTTCTGAAATTAACATGCATTGTCAAACTATACAGTGTCTCTAACCCTCCAGAAAACTGTTTTCCGTTTTAATTTGGGGCTGGAGTTACGTTTATTCTCAAGAAATACGAAAATTAGAGCTCTGATCAAGTTTCCTACTTGCGAACTGATGGGTACAATGCTTGAAGCT